>NC_057804.1:182272162-182289687 GCF_018294505.1 Triticum aestivum
GTGGATGGCCCACATGTCAATGACCCAAAGGCAGGTGCCTTTAAGGCACCAAAGCAGCGTCCACCCCGACACGACCCTGGTCTGCCTGGTGCGCCTACATTTGAGAATGCAAACGAATCTTCTTTCATTTGCAAACGAATCTGTATGTATTACCATGCCCGTGTTTTCCTTGCAATAATTAGTCATTCGAAACGAGATACTCCCACCGTTCACTTTTGTAAGTCGTTTCAGACAACTTAAAATGAACTGTTTTGCATATTGTCTGAAATGTCTTCAAGGTCTTATGAAAGTGAACAGAGGGAGTACTATAAATTGATTAATGAGGAGTTATTTGAAAAAAATTCGAAATGGTATCCACGCTAACATGGATTAGAGGGTGTGTCACATAATTAGTTATTTGAATTAGAGTGTGTGTCACGTAGCGATCTCCAATTCTAACGTGGATTTCACATTTCACTGTATGCATGCTACTTTTTTAATACAAATTCATATGTATATGATGAACACCATGGTAGTGAGAAAACTTCTGGATGGATTCAAACATATGACCTACAAAAAAGCACAACAAATTGAGTCAATGTCAACTTTTCGAAACTTAGTATGGCACGAATTCGAAATAATTACCCGTATTCATGGTCCTCGGTTCAAATCTTACAATGTACACCGAATTGAAAAATAGATATTAAGTCTCGTACTATGTACATTCAAATGTTGTTTTTAGCCCCCCCCCACGTACAAACACTACATACTTCCTGTATCGGTCAATCTTCCTCTCCTAACCACCTTAGGAAGCTATCGGTTTCCAACACATGTTCATTCTTTCTCTCCATGTTCCGATCTCTAAGTCTCTCAACTACACAACCCCTTTTTCCACTCTGTTACCAAATGTATTTACCTCACACACCTGCCATTGCACCCCATGCTGAGCTCTCTCTCTCTCTCTATCCCCCCTCTCCTCTCACCCTCTCGCGCTAAATACATGCATTGCCTATCTAGCCCCCCTCAACCTCTCGTGTGCATGCACGCACGTTGGATAGCTAGGTCACTCCCTCGAGACTGTCTCACTCTTTCTTCCGCACGGCGGGCCACACTCACTCAATCTCGCTCTCTTTATCTGAGTCTCGTTTAACCTCGTTTTCCTTCACACACAAATGATATATCTCCCTGTTCGGGGCCTTGATCGACACACTCTATACTCTCTCACGCAGATTGTCTATCTAGGTTAGTCCATCCAAGCCGCCGCCACTCTATCGACCTCATGGTGGGCCATGGTCACTCAATCTCTCTCTCTCTCTCTCTCTCTCTCTCTCTCTCTCTTTGTTTGTCTCGATTGACCTCGCTCTTTCTCGAACAAAAACGATATATCACCATCTTTGAGCCCAATTCGACCTATTCACATTGTATACTCTCTCACGCACATTTTCTATCTAGGTCACTCTCTCCAACCCGTCTCACTCTCTCGATCGCACGACGACCCTATGTGATTGGTTGACCTTGCTTCCTCCCACACACAAAATATATCTACACGTCTGTGACTGGATCATCTCTCAAGCTCCATCTTACAACCCTCACCCTTGCCAAAATCTCAATCGGACAATATCTCTCCAGAGCATATATATATATATATTTTTCAACGAATGTCGGACCACACTCACTTTGTCTCTCTATCTATATGTCTCTCGATTGACCTCACTTTCTCACACCGTATCTTCCACGCATTGAAGCTACTACCTCTCCATACCTCACAAAGACGGAGCTATTTACATTGCGAGGGGCACTCCAACCTTGGATTAATTTGTGTAGGCATTTATTCCGGTCGGTTTAGATTATATTTTCGTAGCATTCAGCCCGCAACTACTCCAATCACCATTGCAACCCACGCAACCCCCCTAGTTGATTTCCCTCTGGCTCGGTCATCGCTCTCTCACACATCCTTTCTCGCCTTCAACGTAGCACCATGGTATTATTGAAAAAACTATGTTGTTCTCTTTAATTATTATAAATAAGCTACAAAACTACACAGCGATAGTCGACTTGGAATGGAACAAATTTCGACCCACAAATTAAAGTGCTACGAACTACACACCGAGGGTCCCACATGTCATGAAACAAATTTGGACCCATGTACAAATTAAAAAATAAAGGACGAGGATCGAGCATGCCACCGGGCCTTCAAGCCGCATGTCGATAGGCAACATACGTAGAACATCAATGTTTGTTGTACCCCCCTTTGTTCACATAATGTTTTTATATTACCACAACCTAATTAATGGATAACATGTAATATTATTTTTAGTACTATTCGCCTTCACTTACTGTTGGGTTCCATGTGTGCTCTCTCTCTCCTCCCCTTCTGCGTTTAGACGCACGGGCAAACACGAAGAACTCATGAGCGATGTTGTTGTTGACCATATCTGGATGCGTTCACAAGTCACGGCACTAGTTTCACATACTAGCAGCACTAGTCAGTGCACGTTAATTTGGAAGTATATTAAGTGCATGCAGATTTTAAGTACTAGGATATTATTTGCATGTTATTATGTGATTATCACTATTTTTGGCATGAAATTAACTGCACGCTAAACGTGTTGAGCGCTTGACATTGAAGCAGTCTAGGTCGTTGGATGACAAGGAATACATGTGGCTTGATGACGTTTTATATTTAATTTGATATGGCTCTAACAGAACATTCAATCGATCAAACCATAGATTTCGTTCAGTCTGACTCCGACTTTAAATTATACGATGATCGATATAAAATAAACGGAGATGATAAACATTCGGATTTTAAGAATGACAATCCAAACGTTTTTCATGGTAAATTTAGATTACATGGCGGCGGCGGGGGCGTCTCGCAGTGGGAAGCGGCTCCTCTACCGTGCTCTGTGTGTCGTCGGGCCACTGACCAACGGCGACGGCGGCGTCTTGCGCCGTTGTTGGCGTACTCCTAGACGTTGGCCTAGCTTCAAGGAAGGCCAAAAAGTTCTGGACTTCGAAGCAAGTCAACTGGCGGGAGGAGGCGACTGGCGTTGGTGTAAGGAAGCAGTCGACGGCAGCCATCCATGCCGCTGAGGGGGCACTGGCACCCGCGTGGGGACAGGCGCTGTCAACAGCGCGGCGGAGACATTCGTGTGCACGGGCACTAGCACGGGCGCGCACGTCAGTGCACGCGCAGGCGCATGCGCTGGCAGGTGCACGGGCACCGGCACGGGCGTGCGCGTCAGTGCACACGCAGGTGCATGCGCTGGCAGGTGCACGAGCGCGTGAAAGTTGGGGGGGACCTCGTGGAACCCTGTGGCATCAAGCTCGGCGACAATGTGCGGCTCCCAGCCCATCAATGCCACAGGGATGGGCGCTGGCGCAGTCGGGGCGACGGGAGCCAGAATGGGAGCGGGGACAGGCGCGGCGTCTTCCCGCAAGGCCAGTTCAAGCTCGTCCCAAAGCGCCTTATGTTCTTGAGACTCCGGCTGGGTGTCTTCCTCAGGGAACTGGAACACTAAGGGCAGACCATCGTGATGCGGCATGGCGTATGTTTAGGTCAGGCTGGTTGGAGGTAGACGATAGGAGAATCAGAGAGAAAGAGAGAAGATTGTAGCGATACCAAGTAGTGCGGGGTTGATTTTAAACTATGGCACCGGCGACATTAAAAGTGGGAGCAGTTGGGACGACGGTGGGCGGCGGAGCCTGGTCAAAGGGCTCGCCTCCCAATGAGTCTGCACAGCGGTCTGCTCGCACGCCTCCCTGACAGCTGGTGCAGCGGTCTGCTCGCACGCCTCCCATCGACTCACACGCTTGTTGGGACGGCACCTGCCGATGAGAAGCGGGGACTCGTGGCGGCACGTAAACGACCGCGATTTCAATAGTGAAAGCGTTCGCCTTAACGTGACAGGTCTTTGTGGCAAAATACCTTGGCTCTTCACTTGTGCAACTTGTCATAAGCAGCTTGTCTCGAATTGAAGAAAAGACTTACGAAGTAATATTTGTGCCATATCACGTTACCATGCTCAGTTTCAAGAATTTATGCTCACTTTTGGATTTTCTGAAATTTAAGATCCAGGATTCGAAACAATATCATAACCTGCATCATGCAATGAATTTTGAAGCCGTACATCTGTCCTGTTGTATTTCTTAAGAAAGGATTTGGTCAAACGTTTTGCTTAGTTAGACTTTAGACAAGTTATATATGCAGAGTAAAAGGATAATCTCTCCGTACCAGTGCATTGCCTGATATATTAACGCAAGTACTAGGCACGAACAAACGGGCTCAATTCTGTGCTCATCCTGGTGTAGTAGTAGTAGTACTAGGCAATGCAGTTGACGGGTGACCTTGACGAGCGGCGACCGAGGGAATTGAACCATGCTCAACATGGTAGGTAACATTGTCTAGTTACTAAAGCATCCCTCCGTTGTTCATCGGTAGTCATTATGGACCGGGGACATGAGGGGAATTTCCTAGGGCTGGAATTCTGGTCAGCAGATATTTCGACTTGAAACACTGAGGCTCGACTGGTTGGGGTTGCCTAATGTGCGTACCACGCACGCCACCGAAGGACACGAGCCTGGTTTTTTTGTAGGATCAACACAAGCCAAGGTCTGGATGGTACGCCGTTGGGTCCTACCATTCGAGAATACGAAAGGAACCTTTTAAATTGCCGAACGAATCTATGTGTATTGCAATACCTGTATTTTCCTTGCGAATACTAATCTCAACGTGGTAATTGATTTATGATGAGTTGTTGAATTAGAGTGAGTTTGTGATATAGTGATCTCAACGTGGATTTCACAATTCATGGTATCCCTAGTAAGTTTTCCAATGCAAATTCAAATTTAAAAGATGAACAATATGGAGGTGAGAAAACTTTGTATGTATCAAGCATATGACCACACACACACACACACACACACACAGAGAGAGAGAGAGAGACACGCACGAACACAACAACAATCCAATAAGTATAGTGCATCTATTTTTCCAAACCATGCATGTATGACACGAATTCAAAAATACTCCTCCTATTCCTAAATATTAGTCTTTTAGAGAGTTCAACAAGTGATTACATACGGAGCAAAATGAGTGAATCTAGACTCTAAAATATGTCTATATACATCTGTATGTGCCAGTCCATTTGAAACCTCTAAAAAGACTAATATTTTGGAATGAAGGGAGTAAAATGTAAGACATCCATGGTCCTCAGTTCAATATTTAAAATGAACATGAAACTGAAACATGAATATTAAGTCTAGTACTATAGTACATGCAAATGTTGTGTTTAGGAGGAGCTATGATTGTCGGGGGTCAACCCCTCGACCTTAGATAAAATTGTGGAGCTCTGTTTAGGGTTGTTTAGATTATATTTGTCCCCACCCTCCCAACCACCGATTGGTTGTGCACCCCCCACCTCTCCTCCCCAGGAGAATATCATGTGCCCCCATACCTTAGATGCTATATGCCGATACGAGTTGCTTGGAGCTTGTAGATCTGAGATATAGCAGTTCACATGATGTGTCTAATTTTTTTTGCAAGAAACCTTGATGAGTTTGAGAATTGCACACAATTTGTACAAAAACTACTCAGATGCCCTTGGATCCCATATCCAACAACCTCGAAGCTCGTATCACCGTACCATATCTAAGATGAAGGAGGACATCATATTCTCCTGTATGTAAGAATATCATGTGCTACCAGACCTTAGATGCTTTGGTGATACAAGCTCTTCAGAGCCGTTGGATTTGTGACCCAAAACCTCCTCGGTGGTTTGAATGGTTTTTTGCAAAAAAGCCCCAAAAGAGTTCGGCCACTGCTTACAAGCACAAAGACTGCTCAGATACCATTGGATCTCAGATCAAACAACCTCCAAGCTCGTATCACCATAGCATCCAAGCTGCGATATCACCTTATGTTTTCTCGCACGGGAGAATATGTGGTGCTCCCGCACCGTAGATTCTATGGTGATATGAGTTCACTGAGATCTAACGGCCCATAGTAAGAGGTTTGAATGTTTTTGCAATATACGGCTGATAGAGTTTGGAAAATGCGTAGAAAGTACAAGTACTACGCACGTGCCATCTGATCACTGATCATACGACCTAGATGCTCATATCACCGTAGCGGGTAATTAAGCTACGGGGAGCACCTAATATGAGCACCGGGGAGCCATTGGATCGAAGATGCAGCGGCACACACGAGGCCTGAATGTCTTATTTGCAAAAAAACCTTTGGAGAGTTTGGAAATTGCGCATAATTACAAAGACTACTCCCAAGCCATTGGATCTCACTTCCAACGGTGTAAAAACTCGTATCACCATAGTATCTAAGCTGCGGGGTGGATGTGATATTCTATGCCGCTGTCATTTTTGTTTGTAAACTTGCAAAATACGTGTAAATCGTGCAGTTACTTGTGTAACCGCGCAAAGTGTTTGTTCAAAAAAACCATCCTACACTGAAATATCGGAACAACACACGGGGGTCCCACTTGTCATTAATCAAATTTGGACCTAAAACTAACAAATCTGAAAGACAAGATTCGAACTGGCAACCTGGACTACAAAGCGTAAGTCGATAGCCTAAAAAAACGAACGGTTGTTGGCTTTGTTCCATAACTTGATTTTATACAGTACTTGCGTTGAGTAGAGTAGAGGGAGTGCCTCGTCAACACGTGCATGACCGTTGTCTCACTTACTGGTGGGTCCCAGGTCTGCGATCTCAATCTCTCTTCTCTCCATCGTCTAACCTTTGCACGGGCACACACGAAGAGCGGCGCTAGCTTGCTGTGGTGTTATTACAACTAAAAAAAATCTTGGAAAATAGAAGAATCGCCTAGAACAAGAGACGTTGTGGCTGGTCGAGACGGAGCTAACCACATCTATCCTCCGTGCCAGGTTTGCATGATGAAGCTGTGTGGCTAGTGGGGTGTTTTCTACCGACTGGCTGGGTCCCGAGGTCAAACCATAGGTACTACGTCTGATACAGTATATTTTTACACGCACATTTTTCCTCCGTGCCGAGACGTGGCACACCCTACCGCGCGGTTTCGGGGTCCTCCCGGGTGGTGCACGCATATATTCTTCCTGACGTGGGACGCCCTACCACGCGTTTTATGGGTCCTCCTCGGTCGTAGCGCCAAAGCAAGTAAATGATGCGTCAAATCACGAAAGACCACCTTTCTCGCCGAGTACATCAGTGAAGCACGGTAGCTAGCTAGTTGGGCTAGTTTGACCGATTAGCTAGGCCGCCGCCACATTTGTATTTTCACCCCTTTTTATCTACTTGCCGGCAGGTAAATTTAAATATCCACCGCGACGTTGCACTGGTGTTTGGGTGCGGCAGGATTTTTAATTTTTTGATTGGCGGGAGCAGGCGCGGCAGGATTTTTAATTTTTTGATTGACGGGAGCAGGCACGGCAGCAATTAGTCACGATGACTCCGCCTATAAAAACCCACTGCTCCTTGATGTGAGAAGTCATCGACTGGTGTTTTACCCTGGTGAAAACCAAAAGATTCTCTGCTCCTCGACTGGCTCCCTCCGCCTTCCCGTAGATTGCATTGCCTTTCAGCCGTTTCGCCCCCTTTGCTTCCTCTCCCCGTTGCTTCTACCTGGTGCCATGGTGGCGTAGCAGATCACGGAGTCTGGGGTGAGGTGCCTGACACAGGAGCTCCATGCCAAGGATGCAGAGCTCAGGGCCAAGAACGTGGAGCTCCGTGAGCTCAAGGAGGAGAGGAGTGGCATGCTCTTCCGTTATGTGCGGGAGTTCACGGAGCTTCAAAAGCGGCAGGCGTCCACCACAAAGATGCTCGAGGCGTCGGCGGTGTTGCTGCAGAAAGCGGGAGATACGATAGGCCGTCAGGGGAGCCGGCTGGAGCGCGTGCGGGCCGATCATGACGAGGTCCAGGATTGCCTCAGCCACTTGGTGAACCAAGTTGCTACGCACATGTTGCGGCTGCATGATGCCTACCGTCGTGCCAGCGCGATGATGCCGGCCGTCGGGCTAAACCCGTTCGACCACCCAGTTGACTTCCACGAGCTGCGACTTCCTGACCTGGTCTCCTTCTTCACCTATATCTCCGAGGAGCTGAGCCGTCTCCGTGCGATGGTGGGGGCTGAGCTAAACAAGGAGGGGTTGCAGACTGCCGTCGCCATTGCCGGGCGAATCCTTTCAGGGCTCCGTCACCGGAATCCATTCGTGCCATTGGATGCCGTCTTTGACGAGCTGGCTCCCGTCGACTGGGAGCGGGCTCTGTGGGCGGTTGCACCCTGCATCACCAATGTTGTGCGCCTCGAGAAGCAGAGGGACTTCGGTGGTGTTTAGGCTCCCTCTGCATGGGCATGTCCATGTCTCGGCGTAACATGACCGTTGGATCAAACTCAGACGGTGCAAATCAGTCACTGTAGCACAAAGCATGTGGGTGTGTTTGGTTGCATTCTCATCTCAATATAGTTGTTTCCTCTTCATGTATTTTTGTCAACCTACTAGTGTGGACTCATGCACCCTTCATGCACTCTACCAAACACCCAAAAGTGGGTCGAGAAGGGAACTTTTGCTCCCATCCCGTGCACCCTTCATACACCCTGCCTAACACTATTCGTGCTTCATATGGTTCATGTTTCGTGGAGTACTGTAGCACCGTACTCTCCGTGCGCTGTGGACCTAGTTCTGTTAACATTGATCTCATCATTCATTCTCGACCGGACAGTCGAAAAAGTGGTACTATGTTACATATAGGAGTAGTTGACATGAGCACAACATCATTTGTTATCGTCATATCTTACTACACTAGCAACAAGATTGTGTTGTACTGACGTATGAACCACTGCACATGCCTAGTAGTAGGAGCGTTGTGTATGTTCAAGTTGCTGCCGTGTTTCGCACTCCTCCGTCGTAAGAGTGGAAACACTTGCTGTAATCATTTTCTTCTTCAGAAAAACAGTGGACACGCTCTACCATGCGGATCCTCCTCCAGCCATGCACTAAATTACTCACTTTCGTCGACGTGTGGGACAGCCAACACCCGGGTCCACCAGCCATTCACTAAATTACTCCGTAGTAGAGTGGCGGTAGACTACCCCGATCAAACCGCCGCAGTAATGCCCAATGAGCCGTCAAATCACAAAACCCCCTCCTTTCCAGCAGTAAGTTGGATGGACAAAGCAACCATCATTTCACTCTTCTCTCTCAGCTTCCTCTCTTGAAGAAAACCCCCACTCGTTTCGCTTCTCCCTCATCTCGTTCCTCCTTTCACTCTTCTCTCTCAGCTTCCTCTCTTGGATGGACGCTGGACCACCGGCCGACGTGATGTCTATGGCTCTGGCCAAAACCGTTGAGACTCATGGTACGAAGAAGCGCAAGCACCCCGCCGAGACTACCGCAGATAAGCTCAAAGCCATCACCCTGTCCAAGCCCCCCTCTCCGGGATTCCTCATTAAGCAAGTCCAGGTAATGTCTCTTGTTGACGATCTTTTTCTCGATCTTGATCGTGTTTTTTCATCTAACACGCAGTACTAGTACTGGTAGTACAACTTTCTGGGTGATCTTGCATGTGATTTTAGTGTGCCAAATGACGGTTCTAAATTCCTCTTTTGACCAAAACATGTGAGAGGTTGACACTGATTTCTTATAGATTACTTTCAACTACTCCCTCTGTCCAAAATTTCTTGTCTTAGATTTGTCTAGATACGGATGTATCTAATACTAAAATGTGACTTGATACATCCGTATCTAGACAAATCTAAGACAAGAATTTTGGGACGGAGGGAGTACTTTATGAACATAAATGCTACCTTTTAAGAGGGTATACTTGCCTCAGTAACTTGTGTTATGGATATTGCATGTAATCCCTCTGCTCTCATGCCTTTGAAGACATGTTCTAGTGTCTTTGTTCACTCATTTCTGTGCGTATATGTAGTCATATATGGAGTATAATATCAAAAATCATCTTATATTTCTGAATGGAGGTAGTAATAAAATATGGTTTCTGTTTGAATTAGAACCAGGTCCACGGTGGAGATGAAGTTCTCAAAGTCATGTCGTGTGAACTGGAAGACCTGATGATGAGTTCTACTGCTGAACTATCCAGCTATTGTGTCCTTGTCGCCATGTGTCCTGAACTAGTGTTTTCCTGTAGCATTGTTATCAGGCGTTTTCTCGAGGCTGTACTTGACCACAACAATTTCCTAGCCGTGCCTTCGATTACGAAGGGTGTGGTTCTTGTAAAGCTTCCCGACAAATCTGATGCGGCCTGTCTTCATCATCATGTTTATGAGTGGAAAGACCACTCTGTTAGGTTCTCCAAGGTTGACAAGATGGTGATGGTGCATGTAGACATCTCACATGAAGTCCATGGCCTAGTCAGTTATGTGAGGTTCATCCCGTAGGTCGGTGGCAAGAAATAGTCTGCAGAGTTTAGTTAGTGCAACTTTGTTTGTCTGTAGTAAGTACTATTGTTCAGTACTTGATTTGTGTTTGTGAACCCTGTATTGTTTATTAGTACTGCCGCTTTTGGTGTGTGGTCAGTCCTGAGAACGGTCTATGTTAATGTCTATCCACTCAATTCAGTCTGTATATTTTGAAGTATCCAGATCATATTTTTTGTGAGGACGGTTTATCAATTATGGTAACACTCCAATATCTGTATGCATTGTAGGGTTTATCGCACCCACCAGGATTTCCAGTCCCATGGATGTTCGGTCCATATGATTTGTCACGACCTTTGGACTGTCCTGCTTGTGGGAGTAGGCGGGGCCCCTGCATGCCACGCGTAGTTGGACGATCAATCTTCTGTTTAGTACTTCAACATAGTGATTTCCTGGTAAGGATTCACTCATGTCACATCAAGTAAATCTTATTGATTTACTGTCTAAATCTTATTGATTTAATGTCATGTTTTCTTTCTTTTCCTGCAATTTTACGATGCAGGTTTTGCCATGTGACATTCATCACAGAATAAACTGTTTGGTTTGCTCTACGATGGCTATTTTTGCAGGTTTCACTTCTTATGTCATGTCAGTAACGAAGGCACTGTCCATCACTTATATTACTGTAAAACATTGGATTAGTCTGTTGTCTAAGTACAAGCTGAATCCCTCTGATGAACTGCAGTTTGGTTTAACAAAAATGCCATAATTAGTCCTTCTCGTGTTTAAAAGAAATGAAGAAAAAAACTGGATCATGGTCATGGATCCTAGTCAAGTTAGAAAGATGATCATAGCAGGCCACACACGATCGCCACTGTCTCGCACATCGGTACCACCTTCAGCAACGGATCAAGCACCGGCAGTTGCTCTAGCACTGACAGCGGCAACAACTCAGTCTGATCCAGCTCAGGATTGGGCACCGACCGTGTCAGTGGATCAGTCTAATCTACCAGAGGATCGGGCATCGACACCGACACCTGCTCTGACACCGACACCATCTCTACAAGGAGCACCATCTCCGGCAGCAGCAGCGGCTTCGGCACCTGCACCAACACTTGCACTTGCATCTGCTCCGGCCCATGCAGTTGCACCGGCAATAGACTGGGCTGCAGTTTGCACTTCATATACCAAAGTCCTTACAAAAACTGACATGTCCACCTTCTTGGTAAGCATTGTCCGCCCAAGTGCTTCGCTCTTTTTTCTTTCCATGTTGTTTCACATGATTCACTGTGTTGATCTAACTGTTTGGGTATGTCTTCTTGTTTGCAACCCGCGAATTCCTAGAGCAACGAGGGATTCGTTCAACAATCTGGGCGACCGCGGTCAAGTTTCTCTTACCATGCGCAGCCTTGGTGTGAATGAACCTGCTCAATATACCGTAAGTACAAAGGATGGTCGCATGATGATTGATGCTAAAGGATGTTCAAGGTTCAAATCTAAATCATATCTTGCGGTAGGGGATGATGTCAAAATCAAACTTTCTCGGCAAGGAGAGCTGGTCCAAATCAACTTTGAAATTTTTCAGTAGCAGCACGCAACTGCCGAACTGATCCATCCTCCGAGAGATTTTGATGTAATAATCTGGCATGGTGAAACAAGTGTCCTGTGTGTATAAGTAGTACGGCAGTATTATTTATCACATGGTATATCGTTGATAGAATTGCAACTCTGATTGCTGGTTAGGAATTGTCGTTCGATTTCATTCCAACAGCTGTTGTGCTTTATTCAATTTTGTGTATTCGCCTTGCGACAGCATCTAAAACCAGCGCCGTACCAATCGCTTGCAATATGAAAAGTGCTGAGGTAGAACACATGGGCCCCCAAACATGCAGGGTCGTCCTGCGGCCCAAAGTCCAGAACCATGAGCCTATCTAAGTATTATATTCTCAGCTGAACCCCCATAAAAAAAGCTGAACCCCCATAATGCCCGTGCATTGCAGAGGGATTATATTTCTCGGCAAGATGAGCCTGTGATATTAAATATTTGTATATTTCTTTACAGAGGGAGTATCTCTCTGTCAAAAATATATATTTCTGTGTAACTAGTTACTCCTGTCTTTCTACTTCCTTTCGCTGATATGTGGGGCAACCGGCAACGGCGTCCACGTGCCATATGCACAAATTAGAGTGCACAAGTTCACGGTAGACACACCCCGGTCGTAGCGCGCAGTAATGCCCAATGAGCCGTCAAATCACAACCCCCCTTTCCAGCTTTAGCAGTAAGCTGGCCGGACGAAGCGGCAATATTTCACTGGGCCTGAATCCCCTTCTCCCTCGTCTGCTTGTTCAGAGAAAACCCCCGCTCGGCGATTGCATATGGTTTTCTCAAGGAGAACCAGGTACGAATTCTTCATCCATCCCCGATAAATCCAAGTCCCTTGGTTGTAGGTAATCCTAGGATGGCAGCCACCGCTGTTGATGCATTTTTATTCCTACTGAATCTACTGTGTTTCATTTGTAGTGCCCAAAGTGCGAGTACCCTACAGGTTTCTGCCCCCTCGGCGAGATGCCACACTTGTTCCTTCTCATCCTAACACAACATTTTGAAACACGCACATTATGTTCCTAGAATCCTCTTTTCTATCCAGGAGGGTGGTTTTCTTTGAACATGTTGTGTTCTCATATTATTTTTCCTGCAGTGTGTTATTTGCTCTGCCAGAACACATGTACTCAAGATGCTCGGCCTTGCCATAACTGAATACACTAGTTTAATGGTCACAGTGAAGACAAGCCATGGATATTACTTCCGAGTTGGGTTCATGAACCAAGAAGATCGCTGCTTTTTTATGGCCGAACTTGGATAAACTTTCTCAAGTGTTACAGACTGAAAGTTGGCGCACGAATGTTGATGGAAATAGCAGAACCTGGTCTCATCTTCACTGTGATCTTCCACCCCGACGTCGTTCCAATTGTTCATCCATGTTAGTTTTGTATCCGGTTCTTACTTGTTGCCTCGATTACTTCTTAATCCACCTATTCTGTCTAACTAATCACAATTTAACTTTAGAAGTAGCAACGAATCTCTCACGAAGATGCTACTTCTAACTAATATTTTCTTATAATTGGTGGCACGCGTAGGTTTTTTTCAGAGTTAAGCAGTCTGCTCGTTTGTTACTCTGTAATAACTCGGCTGTTACTAATGGCACTGAAGTTGACTGGATCGACATCCACAAGTTCCTACACTTTATTGATCGTCTTGAGGTCCTTGTGGGGCGTTTCAATGGTGGAAGGCCACGTGGTATATGTGTGCCACTGCTGCACTCATTGAATAGGTCCAACTGTGTCGAGAAACTTATGGTACGAGCTGTTTTTTGTTATATATGTTGTTCATAAACTATTGCTTATACATAGTTTTACAGCTGTGATCTTCTTGAAATAGGAACTGGCGAGTTCTATTGTTCCTATAAAGATGCCTGACCATGGTCGGGTCAGACTTGCGCTTGGTCACAACATGATGTTTATGTCGACCTACTCAATTCCCCTTGGAGGTGAAAAGTTATTCATGGGTGGTCTCAAATAATGAAGGCCCGTCCATCTTGGAGAATAGGACAGAAGATTATGTTCATGCTTTTCTATGGCTCTAAAGTGAATATCCTGAAGGTTGTGGATGCGCGGGGTGGCGCTTGGGCCTTGTCCTGGGGCTTGGCGGCCTCACCCTTGGTTAACTGTAGGCAAAGTAGCACTGTTCGACGCGTGCTTTGTACAATTGAACCTGTATAAATACTCATACTGCTTTCAGCTTTGGTTGTTAAGTGCCCCTGCTGGTTTCAGTTAAGGTTGTTAAGTACTCCTGCTTCTTTTACAATCTATCATGTTTCTTCAGTCCTGTCTTCCTCTAGCCACCAAAACCAAACCAGCGCCGGCAGGGCCGCCTGCTTCCGCCTCCCACTATCTCCTAAATCGTTAACGCCGACGTCCTCCGCGCGCTTTGGTGCACTCGCCGCGGTGCCGCCCTCTCGCGTTGTCAACATGGTCAACAAACAACAGGAATCGGCATAAGTACGTGGAGAGGATGACAGTAGGGGCCCACCACGTCAGCATATGGAAAAATAAAATGCTTCCTCCTAGTGTTTTCCTGACATCTGGGACCCACAACATTGTGAGCGTATATAGTCAATAGACAAGAGAACAGCACAAGATCGGTTGACACCTAGGACGTAGCTACTCGAATAGTATTTTTTTTGGTATTGTTGAGACGGAGCAGGGTTTGAACTGGGTTGTGGCCCGTCTAGCCGAGGCTTATATTTTATGTTCACCATGTGACCAGCCCAGCTATTTTTTCTTTGTGAAAATGAGCCCAGTTTATTTTTTCTGAAGAATACCCAATCCAGGCCTACTTATTTTTCTACGCCCTGATGGGCTGGAACTCTTTCAAGACGCCTGCAAATCTTGAAAGTAATATGAAATGGGTTGTAAATATAAAAACGGATGACAAATTGGCAATTACTTTATAATTTCTGAATTTTTTCACATTTTTAGATTCCTATTTCACTGGGCATTAACCTACTTTAAATATATCTTCAAAGTACTTTAAATCTAGCTCGACATTTCGAAATTAAAAATAGTTTGGAACCCACAGAAATATGCAAAATTGGCCCTAGCCAACCAAAAAAACGACTGCAATAAATTGCATAAGAAGTTGCCATGAGCTATATATAAATTATTAAAAAAAAGAGGGAGTGGTCTGACTTGTGGGCCTGTTTAGTTGACGCGTATGCAAGATTTTTTTAGTTATTATATACGTCAACAAACGATTGTAGCAGACATAATCGTTGGATGTCAATCCAATGGCCGTCGTGTTTCTTCAATCTCTGATCTTGTTGCTCCAGCCGCCAAAGCATCGCCGGCTGGACCGCCTGCTCCCACCTCCCGTGGCCGGTTGTGCTACCGCGCAGACCTCAGCGCCCCCTACTACTCCCACCGCTGGCCAGGGCATCCCTCTGCTCACCCACACACCCTGTTATTCTGCGGCGACGGCAGCCTCATGCCGCAGCCGAACTAGTGAACCCTCGTACTCCTCTCCGCGCAGGCTTCCACTGCCATGTCTTCCCCAGCTCCACGTCATCCCCTTCCTAGGCCTCACCGTCGTCCACCGCTGTGGTGCTCTCGGCGCGGCATGGTCAATGTGGTCAATGACCAACTTCCATCAGAAGAGTACTCTACGTGGAGAGGCTTACAGCTGGGTCCACGGCAGTCGCAAGGAAGTGCCTCCTTATTACGCGGAAAATAATTATTCCTCCACCTAACAGCAGGGACCCACCGGACGGGCCACCAGTATTTCACGAAAAAAAACATTTTCCCCTGACTGCTGGGACCCACAGGACGGGCCACTGTATTTCGTGAAAAAAACGTTCCCCCCCGCTGTCAGCTCGGACCCATCGGAAGTGCCTCCTTATGACGCACGAAAAAATGAATACCCCCTGCTAGCTGGGACCCACCTTGGTCGGAGGCTGACTTGTGGGCGTACTAAGTTGACTGGGACGGAGGCCTTTGTCAACTTTAGTCAATATATGAACGATTCTAGCTCCAGTGACTGTACGATGTCCATCCAACGGCTGTAGTGCTTCTTCAACCTCTGGTCTTCTTGCTCCAGCCGCCCAAAGCAGCGCCGGTCATGCCGCCTGCTCCTTCCACCCGTGGCCGGCCGTGATGCCGCGGAGGACTCACCACCCCTACTACCCACACCACTGGCCAGGCCATCCCTCTACGCACCCACACCCCCTGTTATTCTGCGGCAACAACAGCCTCACACCGCAGCCGAACGAGTGAACCCTCATACTCCTCTATGCGTGGGCATCCACTGCCGCTTCTTCCCCGGCTCCGCGTCGTCCCCTTCATAGGCCTCGCCGTCGTCCACCGCCCTGGTGCTCTCGGTGCGGCATGGTCAACGTGGTCAAGGAACAGCTTCCATCGGACGTGGACTGTACATGGAGAGGCTGATAGCTGGGTCCACGGCTGCAGCAAGGAAGTGCCTCCTTATTACGCGGAAAATAATTATTCCTCCACATGACAGCGGGGACCCACCGGACGGGCCACCGTATTTCGCAAAAAAACGTTTCCCCCTAACTGCTGGGACCCACCAGCTACATCTTCGGACGCAAAGAAGTGCGTCCGGGCAAAAAAAACGATTCGCCCCCCTGACTGCTGGGACCCACCAGCTACATTTTCGTAGGCAAGGAAGTGCCTGACAGTCGGGACCCACCTAGTCGAAGCGTACGTAGCATTGTCATTCTGGTCGTGAACGTGTACGTACATACTGGTTGATGTAGAGGCGCGCACGTGTCGTAGTAGAGGCGTGCACGTGTCATAGTAGAGGCGCGCACGTAGCATGTACACGTATGTACCGCGGCCAGGGTGCAAGAAAGAAAATACGGCCATGTATGTGTACATATCGGTGGGGTCCCGAACGCCTACTCGTGCATATGTATGGACAGGGCTCGTGTACATGGCTGGGTCGAAACGGAGAAACAACATCGTCATCGTGTTTATGGGGAGGCAACAGAATGCGTCGTTTTCATGGGGAGGCAACGGAATGCGTCGTGTTCATCGGGAGGCAACGGAATGCGTCGTGTTCATCGGGAGGAAACGGAACGCGTGGGAGCCAACCGGTTGGGTCGGAACGGAATGCGTGGTCATGTTCATCGGGAGGGCTTGGACGGAACAGGTGATGGAAACGAGGCCTGGCATACCGCAAAATGGAGGAAACGGACCTCCTACGTTCGTAATGGGGTCCTGTTGATCGGGAGGGGTCTGGCCTACTGCAAAACGGAGGAAACGGACCTCCTACGGTCGAAACGGGGGTATTGTTGATCGGGAGGGGTGTGACGTACCGCAAAACGGACGAAACGGACCTCCTACAGTCGAAACGGGGGTCCTGTTGATCAAGAGGGGTGTGGCGTACTGCAAAATGGACGAAATGGACTTGTGTTGGAGCGCTACGGTCAAAACGGGGGTCCTGTTCATCGGGAGGGGTGTGGCGAACCGCAAAACAGGACTCCACGGGGTACTGTTCATCTCCACCGTTGACCTCCTCCAGCCTCCACGGGCTCATGTTCATCCAGCCTACACCGTGCGCTACTCCACCGGCTACTGTTCAACCACCCCTCCACGGGCACC
>NC_057804.1:182290074-182292826 GCF_018294505.1 Triticum aestivum
AGCCCTCCGCACCACGGGGTCCTGTTCATCCAGAGGCAATGCCACCGCTCACTGTTCATCCAACCCCCCCCCCCGCAACGCTCACTGTTCATCCAATCGATCAGATTCAGTTAGCAGCAGTAGCGAAGGAATCGCTTGATCAGGTTCAGTTAACCGCCATAGATCGATCGCTCGGGTTCAGTAACGCGTAGCCTGCAGTGCAATCGCTCGGGTTCAGTTAGAGCCCAACGCCTCGCTCGGGTTCAGTTAGAGCCAACGCCTCGCACACACGCGCGTACGTGTACAAGAGAAACGCACATCACTCGGCCCCCGATCTCCCACCGTAACCGGGAACTCCTTGAAATTTTCCTTCCCCTCGCTTCTACCACGGTTTTTCCATCATGGACGGCCCAAAGAATGTCATGCAACTGCGTCTCCGGCCCGCCCAGGATGAAAAGCCCATTTTCTATCATGATTTTTTGTCATAGAAGTAGGAGCCCACCACATCTATGATGATACCGGGTTTTGTCACAATTATCATCATAGAAGTGTCATATGTATGACAAATTTTTTTTTGTTCGGCCCAAAATGTCACGGATGTGTCCTTTTTTTGTAGTGTCTGCTTCTCTGTTCTTCCCTTCGTATTTCCCCAAGGGCACTTGATTTAGCACACGACTAAGCATCCTGGCTATTGCAGGACTAGGCGAGCCTTCAAGAAGTGGTGCCGGACACCTGATCCTCTCCGCCTTTGTCGGTGTTCTGGGAACGGGGGTCCCCAGACTTGCCTGCCTGCGGCCTACGGCGTGGCTCGAGTGGCGGCCCAGTACGACCCATCTTCATCAGCGCAAGACTCAAGATCCTCGCGAGGGGCCAAGCCTCGCCGGGCGGACGACACACGACTTCCTCAGGAATGGCCTCACCAGGCAGTCTTGCGAGGAGGCGGAGAGATCAAGGCAGGATTCCTCGCGAGGTGCTCGTGATGCAAGCCGTGACGATCGAGACCAGGCGGGCGCCAGGCGGGCGTCGGCCTGCGCAGTGTCCTTGTTTCCTCTTTGGTTCAAAGGGGGCAAGCACAGGCATGGAGTACCGAGGCATCAGGAAAAGGTTGCCATTTTAGTGCAACGAGAACAAGACCAACAGAGCGGCAGGATGGAGGTCACTGTGGAGCCCAAGACGGCGTCATTGCCAGTTCTTTTAGTAGGCGAAGACCAACTTTAGTCAGGATAACTTGTACTAGATGTTCCCCTTCAAAATTGCCATTGTTGGCGCCCTTCCCGCTCAATATTTGGGAAGAGGACCAGGGCCTCTATAAATAGGACTAGCCACCTCAGAGGGAGAGGGAGGATCGAGTGCTCACTAGACCTAGAGGCAATTGAACTCACCCAAGCAGTTCATCGCACCAGCTCAAGAACACCTCGCGCGAGGTTGTTCGTCCTTTGTACTGTTCATCATCAGCCCGTGAGGCAATCCACCACAGCACACACTGGAGTAGGGTATTACACCACAACGGTGGCCCGAACCAGTATAAATCTTGTGTCCCTCGTGTTGTTCATCGTTTAGCCTAGATCCTCGCGAGGCGATCAGACGTAGATCGGTAGGGGGAAGATCTTCGTGCGCACCCCAGAGTTTGAACCTTAAGGGTTTGCCCGAACCCCACATCCAACATTTGGCGCGCCAAGTAGGGGTGCGCCGGAGCTCTCCCTTCCGTCGACCCGTTCTCCATCAGCACCGCGCTCCGCCCTCATGGTGGCCAATGCACCTCCTGCTCCGGCTGTCGACGCCGGCGCGGGAATCAAGGGGCTCCGAGCCCTAGCCCCCGCCTTGCGACAGGTGCGGTGGCCGAACAAGTTCAAGCCGGACATGCCTCCGTGCTACGACGGTGCGGCCGATCCGCTGGCCTTCCTGCTAGAGTATGAAGAAGCCGTCCTCAAGGCCGGAGGCGACGATAGGGTCATGGCTAACAGGCTGCCCATGGCCCTCACTGGCATCCCGCGCATGTGGCTTCTCCACCTGCTGGCGGCTTTGTAACACCCCGGATGTAACTTTCCATCTTTGTAACTCCAACTCTTGCCATTTTCGGTTACGTGCTATGATATTCCCTCCGTGGTTGTGTTTTGTCTTCTGTTTTTCATTTTGTTCATGTCATGCATCTCATATCATGTCATCATGTGCATCTCATTTGCATACGTGTTCGTCTCATGCATCCGAGCATTTTCCCCGTTGTTCGTTTTGCAATCCGGCACTCCCACATGCACCGGCGCACCCCTCTTGTCTCTTTTCTTGTGCGGGTGTTAAACGTTCTCGGAATGGACCGAGGCTTGCCAAGCGGCCTTGGTATAACACCGGTAGACCGCCTGTCAAGTTTCGTGCCATTTGGAGGTCGTTTGATACTCCAACGGTTAACCGCATAACCACAAAGGCCTCTTTTAGGTTGCAGCCCAACACCCCTCCAAAACAGCCCAATACCCCATCTAAGTCACTTCCATGATCTTCGTTGTCGGATCACGATCGTGTGGGCGAAAACCGCACTCCATTTGGAGTCTCCTAGCTCCCTCTACCTATAAATATGTGCCCATCCCCGAAATTTTCGGGCAAAAACCCTAGCTACCACTCCCCTCGCGCCGCCGGACACGTCCGGACTATGCCGGACGCGTCCGCCCTCCACCGCCCGGCCTACCGCGTGCCGCCATGTGGCACCCGCCGCGTCCCGCCATCACTGGCCCACTCCTGGCCCCGCGGGCCCAGCCGCCGCCGCCTCCCCGCGCCCGAGCGC
>NC_057804.1:182593055-182773000 GCF_018294505.1 Triticum aestivum
ACTTCTTTTTGTCCCGCCTGGCTTCGACGGCCCTTGTTGGCTACCCACCGTGGGCTCGGCCCTCCGCCGCGAGGATTTCCCCTGCAAAATGAAACACTATTGGTTTATGACAATCAAAATGAGCATGGATGGATCCTCCGAAGAGTACTGGGACTTCGATCTCGGTCACCTTTGAGGCTGGAAGTAGTCCGGGGTAATCGGCCGTAATGGCCACTAAGGTGTTGTCCTTACTTAACTGATGAAACACCCCATCAATTAGCTTCGCACATAGGTCCGGGTCCTCCTGGGAGTCCGGGTCGAGGGCCTGTTCATTTCCTTCATGCTCTGGCGCAGCTCCTGCGTTGCAACTGCTAGATTAAATACTTAACCATGGGAATTTGAAAACACGTAGGCAAGTGAAAGCGTTCGCTCACCCAACTTGGAGGATTGTACATGGAGAATCCGCCTTCCGGGTTGACACGGAGGAATTCCTTTTCTTCTCCCTTGTACAAAGCGGATAAGATTCTTGTTAAAGTGGCGGCCGAATCCGACCCCTTACGACCGCACCAGGTGGCATCATCCTCCCCGTTGAAATCCCACATGGGGTGGCCTCTGTATTGAAGCGGCTGCACCCCTCGCGTAATGCATATGGCCATGACCTTGATCATGGTCAGTCCGGAATGAGCCAACAACCTTATCCGGTTCATCAGGTAAAGGACGTCCCTGTCGGTTTCCCTCTGAGGGTTCCACGGGCGCCAGCTCAGGCGCTTCTTCAACGGAGCATTATTGAACTTAGAGAGGCCAATCCGTACAGGGTCCGGCAGGGGGACGTCATCTATATAGAACCACTCTGAAGGCCAGTCCTCGGACGCCCTCTTTGGGGTACCGGATAGATATCTGGTCCCAGCGATGCGCCATAGTTCGGCTCCGCCCACTTGATAAATAGACCCCTCCTGAGAGCGGAACACGAGGCAAAACAACCTCTTCCACAGCGCGAAATGGGCCTCAATGCCCAAGAACAACTCGCAGAGGGCCACGAAGCCTGCGATATGCAGTATGGAGGCAGGTGTGAGGTTGTCTAGCTGAAGGCCATAGAACTCCAATAGCCCTCGGAGAAACAGGTGAATTGGAAATCCGAGTCCTCTTATTAAGTAAGGGACTAGGCACACCCGCTCTCCTCGGGGGGGATTGGGAATGCTCTCCGCCTGCTCTCCGTTGCTATAGGTGGCAATCCCGGCTTGAACCGGGACCATATATGCTGGGGGAAGAAGCCCCTTGGACTGAAGCACTACTAGCTCGCTATGCGGGACAGAACACCGCCCCCAATCTCCGGGCCGAGGGCTGGAGAGGCGAGAGGAGGAGCTGCACCGACCGGCCATGGTGGAATGGATCCCTGTCGAAGGCGCTCTAATGAAGGCTCACGGAGGGAAGATGGTGTGGGCTGGATCTAAATCCCCGTCTCTTTTATGGGCAGCTTGTTCACGCGGCTAGGGGGTCAATGAAATAACTCCCTGGCTTTTCGCATTCATTTGACACGTGGAAGATGGTCATTATTGGGCACAGAAGTTGAGGAGTACAACATGCACTGGAAGCCGGACACTATTCGACGGGTACATGGGATTTGGAGAAGAACCCGCCTTGCAATGCCGAAGACAAATTTGCGCACCGGACTCGTCGTCATTGAAGCCTGGTTCGGAGGCTACTGAGGGAGTCCCGGATTAGGGGGTGTCCGGATAGCCGGACTATGACCTTTGGCCGGACTCCCGGACTATGAAGATACAAGATTGAAGACTTCATCCCGTGTCCGGATAGGACTTTCCTTGGCGTGGAAGGCAAGCTTGGTGATTCGATATGAAGATCTCCTCCCATTGTAACTGACTCTGTGTAACCCTAGCCCTCTCCGGTGTCTATATAAACCGGAGAGTTTTAGTCCGTAGGACGAACAACAATCATACCATAGGCTAGCTTCTAGGGTTTAGCCTCTCTGATCTCGTGGTAGATCAACTCTTGTACTACCCATATCATCAATATTAATCAAGCAGGAGTAGGGTTTTACCTCCATCGAGAGGGCCCGAACCTGGGTAAAAACATCGTGTCCCTTGTCTCCTGTTACCATCCGCCTAGACGCACAGTTCGGGACCCCCTACCTGAGATCCGCTGGTTTTGACACCGACACCCTCCGTCGTGGCTGAGGCCAACAGGTGTGAAGCGCCTCCATGACGAGGATGAACAAGAGCGGCGAGACCGGGTCTCCTTGCCGCAGACCCTGTTGGTTGAAGATGATATCCCCAGGTACACCGTTCAGTAGAACCCTAGGTTAGGAGGAGGTGAGCAGGCCTGCAATCCACGAAATCCACTTGGCCCCGAAGCCCATATGTCGCATGACATCCATCAGGAAAGCCCAATCTACCGTGTCGAAGGCTTTAGTAATGTTGAGCTTGAGCATCACCGCTTCCTTCTTAGAAGCATGCAGTTTTCTAGCCATCCCTTGCACCATCATAAAGTTGTCATGGAGCCATCGTCCTCTGATGAAAGCGCTATGGTCTGGCCCGACCAGGTCCGGCATCTCACCCGCGAGCCGTAACACCAACACCTTGGCCGCCAGCTTTGGAAAACTATGAATCAAACTGATCGGCCAAAACTCACAAATCTCCAAGGCAGCGGGGGACTTGGGAAGCAAGGTGATGAACGCTTGATTGATGGAAGTTAGGCCATGGAAATCCAATCTTTGAAGGGAGGCAAACACATCCATCACATTCTCTCTAATGACCAACTAGCAAGCCACATAGAATCTGGCTGGGAACCCGTCGGGCCCCGGCGCCTTGTCCAGCCCTTGCGCGCGAACAGCCACTAGCACCTCCTCCTCGGTGAAATCACAGTCGAGGTGGGAGAGATCCTTGCGAGGGACGCCAATTTCCTCCAAATCCAAGGTGAACTCACGCTCAGTGGTTTCCCCAAGCAGTTGGGGGAAGAAGGAGTCCACAGCCCCGGCCATCACCTCGTGATCCGTCGAGAGCACACCGTCCACCTTGAGCTTGGTGATGTAATTTTTGCGTCTTCTGTGGCTGGCATGTGCATGGAAGTATTGGGTGCAAGCATCCCCCGCTCTAAGCCGTAGAAGCCTGGCACGCTGCCTGGCAATCTTGCGCTCCAGCGAAGCAGCTTGCGCTTGAGCAGCCTCCTGAGATCCACCTCTGCCTGCGACAAGGTCCTCCCCTCCATGGCGATATCCAAGCGTTGAATGACCTCGTTCGCGACGCGAATCTATTGTTTGACACTCCCCACATACTTATTGCTCCACTTGGCGAGTTGCTTTGCCGTAGCCTTGACCTTAGCTGCCAGCCTCTTCAAAGGGTTCCTGATCCACGGCTAGCTACTCCACACTGCCTGGACCACCTCCTGGAAGCCATCTACCTTCGTCTAGAATGATTCAAAGTGGAACCTCCTGCCAAGCTTCAAGTTGGCCTCTAGCATGAGGTGCATAGGGCAATGATCTGATATATTCGTGCTTAGGCCGATAGGAAAGAGGTAGGGTACAGCGCCTCCCAATCCAGGGAGACGAGGGCACGATCCAGTTTCTCGAACGTTGGTTTCGTCCTCTCATTTGACCAAGTATACCTCCTACCGTTGAGGTAGAGCTCGTGCAAGTCCTGGTCTGTGATGCACCTTCTAAACCTCCCCATCATCCGCCTATTAGTCTGATCGTTGCTTTTATCAGATGGGTCCACAATCAAGTTGAAATCACCAGCGACCATCAAGGGACCTGCATGTAAATATCAGATGTCTTTGAGCTCCTGCATGAAAACCACCTTGCCGCCATCCTCCTGGGCCCCGTACACCCCAGTGAACCACCATCCCACCGAGTCGTGAAATTGCACCCACGTTGTCACCGCGTTCGTCGTGATGTGAGGGTTCGACAGCTGCGCGCATGTGGACTTGCAAGCCCATAGAATCCCGCCGCGGGTTCCGAGGGCCGCGCGTAGAAGAACTGGTCAAAGTCTGGCCCGAGGCAGTGTCACACAAGCTGCATGTCCACGTCCTGTATCTTTGTCTCCTGGAGGCAAACCACACTCGCGCCCGAGCTCGAAATGGCATTATTAATAGAATTGTGCCTAGCAGGGTTGTTAGCCGCGCACGTTTCACACAACCACCGTATGATTTGGATCTTCCATATGAAAAGATCTACAACAAGCCACCAGGCGAGAAGCATCTAAAATGCTACCCTCTCCGCATCTCGACCAAGCGGCAGCACGTGCGCCTACCAGCCGAAGAGCCCAACAATGGCCGCAATGTGAGCTTGTTGGAGCGGCTTCGAAAAGAGCTCCAGATATGCCTGCATGGCCTCCTCACCGATTACCTCTCCCTCGCGCGCGATCCCAAGCTGCACCATGAGCGTGCATTGTTGGGATTTCACCAAAGCGCCACCTGCCAGCTGCCCATTGGTCCTCAGGCTACGCTGAACCGTGGAGGGCGGCATCCTACGCTTCCTCTTCTGCCTCATGCTCTGCGGCCTGGGCAGGACATGCGTCACCTTTTTCACGTATCTTTCCTGAACTTTGACAGAGGACAGTTGGTCGAGCATGTCGTGGAATGCCCGTTGCTGGCCCCCGAGCCTGAGATGCTGACGACAAAAGTGTCGAGCGCCCCCACCTGCCCACCAGCCGAGCAGGCTAGCCCTGAGCCGTCCGAGCTGGCGCTGGCAGCCGAGAAAGCGCGGTTCGAAAATTGAAACTCGTCGCTCTCCACCGATCCTTCCCCAAGCGATAGGAGCCACCGATCCTAGCCACTCATGAACTACCGCGGCGTATCTACCGGATCCTCCTTGTCCCCGCATGGGACAGGTGTCGAGAAAGCACCGGCTGGCTCGAACTCTGGCATCCCGTCCACCCTGGTCAAAAGTGGGTCGCTGACCCTGACCTGGTCCGCGGGCCCCGCCACGTCTACCGACCCGCCAACATCGGCCCGCCTTTGGACCTGCACGGGCCCTACCAACCCAACGGCCATGGCCGCCGGCATGACCGGCTGGGCGACCACCATCTCCACCTAAGTCGTCGTGGCGCCCTGGGCCGTGCCGTCACCTGCCGGTAGCGGAACCGACCTGTCAGGGGGAGCCACGTCCACCTCGCCGCCGTTGGCGTCCAGCAGCACCACGCCGCCCGAGACCAGCCCCACCAGAGAGGCAACCTCACGGCCGGCCGGCCTCGCAGCGGCACCCGAAGTAGGCCGCAGCGCACGGGGCACAATTGTCGTGGGCAAATCCACCGTCACCCTGCAATGACCAAACACATCGCCGCGGCGGCCAGGATGTTGCCGCCGCCCCTCCTCACCGTCTTGCGATCCCCTGGAATATGTGAAGCGATGGCGTGCATTGCGCGCGCCGCCCGGTCCATCCGGGTCTGCCGTGGGCGGATCAAAGCCACCACCATCACCGTCATCTCCTTCGTCGCTGGAGGAAGGGATGGACCCCTCCAGCGTGTTCTCCGTGGTGACCAAATGAACCTTGACAGCATACTCCAACATGTTCTTCTCTAGTGGCACCAGTGCGACCGCTGGCAGGACAAGGCCGTCCGCCAGCTCCACCTCCATCGCCTCATCGGGCTCCTCCACCAAGATTAACTTCTCGATGGGCAGCTGGGAAGGATCGTCCATCCAAGCGTACGCCTCGAAGCTACCCAGGTTAGTGCGGCTCACCGTCAACGTACCAAGGAGCTCCACCCACGCTGCCGAGCCGAGCACAATCTGAGCCGAGTCGCGACTCCAAACGTGCGGCGGCAGCCCCTCCATGTCGATCCGAACGCGGTAGTGGAACCTTCGCTGAGTGGCCTGCAGCTGGCGGTTCCAGGGAGAGAACCTCGGGGAGAAGCCCCGCCCGCACACCTCGCCGGTGTCGGCCACCGCATCGCGCGCCACCGGGAGTCGAAGACGAGCAAGAAATCTGCCAGACAAAAACGATGCATTGTGAATGCCTCCACCACCACAGGGATGGCCTCCTCCACAGCCACGACGACCGCACTCGGCATGACCCATGGCCTGTTGCCCGTAACCACGGCGACCAAACTCCAGCACAACGCCTCCTCAGCCGACGTCATGGCGGCCGTGCGCGGAATCACAGAACGCTCCAGCACCGGCCACAACGAAGGAGAGCCCGGTCGTCCCCGCCTGCTAGACTCGCCCACCTCCGGTGCCAACTCCGAGGGCACTCTGCCGGCCAGCGGTGCAGCAAGCCCAGGCGAGCCGGCTCCAGAGGGGAGCATTGTTGCGGCCGCCCAACCCCACCCGCGGGGCCGCCGTGCTCCGAGGGATCCCTACCAGGTGCATGGACTGTAGTTCCCAAGCGAGCATGCACTGGCGTGGCCCACTACAGGGGAGGTGGGGACGCGCGATGAGGAGAGGGCGCGGGCAAGGAGAGCGGGGGGGGGTCCCGACACGGGAGCCAAGGCGCTCGCGGACCGGACGAGCAGGGGGAACCGGGGGGAACGAGAGCGGGGGAGACAACACTCCATGGCCAGATGGCCAGGCTGACGGCAGCGGAGGCAGACCCGCTCGTTGGTGCACATGTCGGCGATGTGCTCCTAACTGAGGCAGTTGAAGCAGAGGCTCGCCGGATCCGGAGGCAGGCCGGGGCAGATGTTCATGGAGGGGAGAGGCGAGGAAACCAGACGACGCCGCGGCCTGCGACGCTTGCGGCCCGTGGTCTGCCATCCACCGCGGGAGGCCGGAGGAGGGTCCGCCTCCCGGACAATGATGGAGGCCAAGCGCGGAGCTTGGGACGGTGAAGCGCCCGGCGCATGGCGCGGGGAACCCGCGGGGCGGGGCACCGGCGCGGGGGATTGGCGGGGCGACGAGGGTCCAGACGGCGGCGATAAGCTCCGCAGAACCTCGCAGTAGGAGCGCGAGCGGTCGAGCCCCTCGTCCTTCGATGAGGGCACATCTCCCCAAAGAAGTGGGCTAGCCATGCCATGAGACAGGGAAGGGTCCTGGGCGGGAGTGGAGGCTGGACTAGAGCGGCCATCGGCGAGGGGGGCGTCGGGGTCGGAGTGGCCGACTGCGCGGGCTAGGGGACGCCGCCACCGGAGTGGCAGGCGGCGGGGGCAAGGGAAGCGGGGGAAGCGAGGGCTAGGGAAGCGGGGGAAGCCGTAGTATTCATTATTAGTAGTACTGGAAAAGTCACACAACTTGGTGTTTTCTTGAGACATAGCGATTCTCAAGATCATAGGGCATCGAATTATTATTATTATTATTATTATTATTATTATTATTATTATTATTATTATTATTATTATTATAGTTATTATTGTTATTATTACTATTATTGTTGTTGTTGTTGTTATTATTATTATTATTATTATTATTATTATTATTATTATTATTATTATACGAATTACCATAGGAATTGCCATAATTATTAGAGGAATTTCCAGGAAATGGCCTGGATTGAAATTACCCCTATAAGTGTTGTTGTTGAAATTTCGAGAGACAAAATTCACATCAATAACATCATTATTTTGCTTAATCAAAGTAGATAACGGCACATCATTAGGACCAACATGACCACTCTTACTAGCAACCATTTTCATAAGCACGTCCATTTTATCACTCAAAGTATTAATTTCTTCGACAGACTTTACCTTCTTACTAGTTAGGATTCTTTCAGTGTGCCATTGTGAATAATTTGTCACAATATTATCAAGGAGTTTTGTGGCTTCTCCTAATGTGATGTCCATAAAGGTACCCCCTGCGGCTGAGTCTAAAAGATTTTTAGAAACAAAGTTCAATCCCGCACAAATATTTTGTCTTATCATCCATAAGCTTAAACAAAGAGTGGAGAAAATTCTTATCATTAATTTCATTCTCTCCCAAGATTGTGCAACATGTTCATGCTCAAGTTGCTTAAAATTCATGATTTGATTTCTAAGAGAAATAATCTTAGTGGGAGGAAAATACTTGGCAATAAAAGCATCCTTACACTTATCCCAAAAATCAATACCATTTCACGGCAAGGATGAAAACCAAGTTTTAGCATGATCTCGTAGCAAGAACGGAAGTAATTTCCATTTAACAATATCATTATTCACATCTTTTTTCTTTTGCATATCACACAATTCAGCGAAAGTATTAAGATGGGATGCAACATCTTCATCAGGGCTACCCAAAAATTGTTCTTTCGTAACAACATTTAACAAAGAAGCATTAATATCACACGACTTCGCACTAGTGGCTTGAGGAGCAATTGGAGTATTAATAAAAAATATTATTAGTATTGGAAAAGTCACACAACTTGGTGTTTTGTTGAGACATAGTGAATCTCAAGATCAGAGGGCATCATATTATTATTATATGAATTACCATAGGAATTGCCATAATTATTAGAGGAATTCCCATGAAACGGCCTAGGATTGAAATTACCCCTATAAGCATTGTTGTTGAAGTTATTTCTAGAGATAAAATTCACATCAATAGCATCATTATTTTGCTCAATCAAAGTAGATAATGGCACATCATTAGGGTCAACATGAGCACTCTTACTAGCGACCATTTTCATAAGCGCATCCATTTTATCACTCAAAGTATTAATTTCTTCGACTGAGTTTACCTTCTTACTAGTTGGGGTCCTTTTAGTGTGCCATTGTGAATAATTTGTCATAATATTATCAAGGAGTTTGTTAGCTTCTGTTAATGTGATTTCCATAAAGGTACCCCCTGCGGCCGAGTCTAAAAGATTTCTAGAAACAAAGTTTAATCTCGCCTATTTTTTTGTATGATCATCCATAAGCTTAAACCATAAGTGGGGCAATTTCTTATTATTAATTTCATTCTCTCCCAAGATTGTGCAACATGTTCATGCTCAAGTTGCTTAAAATTCATGATTTTATTTCTAACAGAACTAATCTTAGTAGGAGGAAAATACTTGGCAATAAAAGCATCCTTACACTTATCCCAAGAATCAATACTATTTCACGGCAAGGATGAAAACCAAGTTTTAGCATGATCTCATAGCGAGAATGGAAATAATTTCAATTTGACAATATCATTATCCACATCTTTTTTTCCTTTTGCATATCACACAATTCAACAAAAGTATTAAGATGGGATGCAACGTCTTCATCAGGACTACCAGAACATTGTTTTTCGTAACAAGATTTAGCAAAAGCATCATTAATATCACATGATTCCCCACTAGTGGCATGAGGAGCAATTGTAGTACTAATAAAATCATTATTCATAGTATTGGAAAAGTCACACAACTTGATGTTCTTTTGAGACATAGCGACAAAGTGAGCAAACAAGCAAACGAAAATATTTTTATGTTTTTGTAAAAATTGTGTTAGAAGTTGGGGAAATGAAAACGAGGCGAATGGAAAATGAAAGTAAGAACAAGTAGATAATAGTTTATGCGAAGGTACTTGATAGGTTTTGGTGATGTCTCCCCAGTAACGGTGCTAGAATTTCTCCCTGCTACTTGTGAGCCGCGTTGGGATTTCGTCGAAGAGGAGAGAATGATGCAGTACAATAGATATAAGTATTTACCTCAGTTAAAACCAAAGTTATAAATCTACTAGGAGAACCACGCGAAACCTCATTAACAACACCTACACACAGAAAAGCAAATACTTGCACCCAACGCAAGTAAGGGGGTTGTCAATCCCCTTGGCGGTTATCTACAAGGATCAAATCTCATAGTGATAGATAGAAAGGCGCATAGTTATGACGATATTCAAGGCAATGATCATGTATATAGGCATCATGTTAGAGACAAGTAGACTGACTCTTGCCTGCATTTACTACTATTACTCCACCCGTCGACCGCTATCCAGCATGCATCTAGAATATTAAGTTAATATAAAAAAGGAGTAGCGCCTTAAGAAAGATGACATGTGGTACGTCCATTTTGCATCATGTTTTCCTACTATTATTTATAATGTTTTTAATCAATATAACACTTTGTTGAGCAATTCTAATGCATTTTCTCTCTTAATTTGCAAGATTTACATGAAGAGGGAGATTGTCAGCAATTAGAATTTTGGACCGGAATAAGTTATGCCAAAGATACCTATTCTACACATCTCCAAATGAGCTGAAATTTCACGGAGAATTATTTTGGAATAAATAAAAAATAATAGAATAAATAAATGCCAAAGGGGGCCACCCAGGTGCCCACGAGACACCAGGGCGCGCCCTGGTGGCTCGTGGGGCCCCTGACAAGCCTTCGGTGCCCATCTTCTGGTATATAAGACCATTTTCCCTAGAAAAAATAAGGAGAGGGCTTTCAGGACGGAGCGCCGCCGTATTGAGGTGGAACTTGGGCGGGAGTACTTTTGCTTTTCGGTGGAGCGATTCCGTTGGGGATACTTCCCTTTGGGAGGGGGAAATCGAAGTCATCGTCGTCACAAACAACCCTCTCATTGTGGGAGGACCAATCTTCATCAACATCTTCACCAACACCATCTCATCTCAAACCCTAGTTCATCTCTTGTATTCAATTTTTGTATCAAAACCTCAGATTGGTACCTGTGGGTTGCTTGTAGTGTTGATTACATCTTGTAGTTGATGCTAGTTGGTTTATTTGGTGGAAGATTATATGTTCAAATCCATTATGCTACTCAATACCCCTCTGATCTTGGACATGAATATGATTTGTGAGTAGTTACTTTTCTTCTTGAGGACATGGGAGAAGTCTTGTCATAAGTAATCATGTGAATTTGGTATTCATTCGATATTTTGATGATATGTATGTTGTTGTTTCCCTTAGTGGTCTTATGTGAACATCGACTACATGACACTTCACCGTCTTTGGGACTAAGGGAATGCATTATGGAGAAGTAATTAGATGATGGGTTGCTAGAGTGATAGAAGCTTCAACCCTAGTTTATGCGTTATTCCGTAAGGGGCTGATTTGGATCCATATGTTTAATGCTATGGTTAGATTTATCTTAATTCTTCCTTCGTAGTTGCGGATGCTTGCGAGAGGGGTTAATCATAAATGGGAGACTTGTTCAAGTAAGAACAGCACCCAAGTACCGGTCCACCCACATATCAAATTATCAAAGTAGCAAACGTGAATCAAACAAACATGATGAAAGTGAGTAGATGAAACTCTCATGTGTCCTCAAGAATGCTTTGCTTATTATAAGAGACCGTTCTGGCATGTCCATTGCTACAAAAAGGAATGGGCTACCGTGCTGCACTTTTGTTACCGTTGCTACTTATTTCCCGTTACAAATTTGTGACGCCCCCAATTCAATCATACACTAATCATACATTCAAACATGTACGGTCAAGATCAGGGACTCACGGGAAGATATCGCAACACAACTCTAAAAACAAATAAGTCATACAAGCATCATATTACAAGCCAGGGGCCTCGAGGGCTCAAATACAAGTGCTCGATCATAAACGAATCAGCGGAAGCAACAATATCTGAGTATATACATAAGTTAAACAAGGTGCCATAAGATGGCTAGCACAAAGTGGGATACAAATAGAAAGAGGTGCAGGCCTCCTGCCTGGGATCCTCCTAACTACTCCTGGTCGTCGGCGGCCTGCACGTAGTAGTAGGCACCCTCGGTGTAGTAGGATTTGTCATCAACGGTGGCGTCTGGCTCCTGGGCTCCAGCGTCTGGTTGCGGCATCCGAGAAGAAAGGAAAAGAGGGAAAAGAGGGAGCAAAGCAACCGTGAGTAGTCATCCAAAGTACTCGCAAGCAAGGATCTACACTACATATGCATTGGTATCAATGAAATGGGTAGTATCTGTGGACTAAACTACAGAATGCCAGAATAAGAGAGGGATAGCTAGGCCTATCGAAGACTACGCTTCTGGCAGCCTCCATCTTGAAGCATGTACAAGAGAGTAGCAAGTGCAGCATCAAGGAACAACGCATAGCATAAACCTACCCGCGATCCTCCCCTCGTCGCCATGTGGGAAAGCAATCACCAGGTTGTATCTGGAACTTGTAAGAGGTGTGTTTTATTAAGTATCTAGTTCTAGTTGTCATAAGGTCGGAATACAACTTCGGGTCGTCCTTTTACTGAGGGACACGGCTATTCAAATAGATAAACTTCCCTACAGGGGTGCACCACATTACCCAACATGCTCAATCCCTCCGGTCGGGCACACTTTCCTGGGTCATGTTCGGCCTCGGAAGATCAACACATTGCAGCCCTACCTAGGCTCAATAGAGAGGTCAGCATGCTGGTCTAAATCCTAAGTGTACAGGGGTCTGGGCCCAACGCCCATTGCACTCCCGCATGTTGCGAGGGCGGCCGGAAGCAGACCTATCCTCCCTAATACAAGAGCGGGAGTTCCAGTCCAATCCGGCGTGCGCCGCTCAACCATTGACATCAAGAAGTCTTTGGTTGATACCACGATGTCGGGAGCCCATAACTATTTCCGCATAGTTGGTTAGTGCGTATAGGCTTGTAGCCAGACTCAGCTCAAATACAAAGTTATCGTTAAGCGTGTTATTTTGAAGTAACTGCGGACGCCGACCAGGGACCAGCACCACATGTCTCCTAGGTGGTCACAAACTGCCCTGTCGCTCCACCACAAAGTAACAATCACTGGGGCTGCCGGAAACCCAGGCCCACCACTACCTGGGTGGAACCACCTGCCCCTTCAGCCCCCATCTCCGAATCATCAACATAAGTGTGTAATAGTATAGTATATACCTGTGATCACCTCCCGAGTGATCACGGCCCAGTAGTATAGCATGGCAGACGGACAAGAGTGTAGGGCCACTAATGTAATACTAGCAACCTATATTAAGCATTAGGATAGCAGGTAATGGTATCAACAATTGTAGCAACAATGACGGGCTATGCAACATAATAGGAGCTGAATCAACAACAATAGCAAACCTAATGTAAGAATAAGAGAGAAGAGAGTGGGCGATATCTGGTTGATCAAAGGGGATTTTCTTACCTGGAAGCTCTGGCAAGAAGGAGGGGTCGTCAACACCGTAGTCGATTGGGGTAGCAGCGGCGTCAGTCTCGTAGTCTACGGGATTTAAGAGGGGGAAGAAACAATGAATATAATGCAAGCAGATGCATGACGATGCATGACAGGACATATAATGGTGCTAGGTGTGACCTAACGCGGTATTAGGTGATACTGACAAAGGGGGGAAACATCCGGGAAAGTATTCCCGGTGTTTCACGTTTTCGGACAGTCGAACCGGAGGGGTACGGTTGCATGTTCGCTATGCTAGGGACGTGTGGCGGACGAACGGAATGCGTATTCAGATTTGTCTTGTCGTTCTGAGCAACTTCCATGTACAAAGTATTTTCATCTGATGAACGGTTTATTTTATATTAATTATCAAAGTTTTAATTCATTTTTAGAATTTAACTTAATTCGAAAATAAATGTGAAATGCTAGGTGCACCCAACTTTGGTTGTACCAGAGGGGCTAACATGTGGGACCAGGGGGACCCAGTTGACCAGTCAAACTTTGCCTGTCGGTGGGGCCCCCTGTCATTGCCTGCCTAGTTAACTAACACATTCAGTTAGACTAATTAGGTAGTTAATAGGTTAATTAACAAGATTAATTAGGTTAATTAATTAATTAATTTAATTATTATTATCTTTTTTTAAATCTCGTTCTGGGGTGAACCCCTCGTGGGAATGGCCCAGGGGGTGGCCTAATGGGCGTGCGCGCGTCGGCCGTCGCCCGAACGGGCGAGTTTGTGCGGGACTGGACCCGGGCACGGCCAGCGGGTGCCGGCGCCGGCGGCCACGACCGCGGTGGCTGGGGGTGAGGTTAGGGGCGGCCACGAGCGAGGCCGGCCGAGCGCAGGGATGCGGTGGCCGGCACGAGGCGCATGGGAGGGCTGCCGGAGCGTAGGGCAGGGGCGGTGAGGCAGAGGCGATTGAGGCGAGCGAGGCGGCGAGTAGCGCGAGCAGCGCCGGTAGCGCCATGTGCAGTAGTAGCAGCAACAGCAGCGACAAGCGGCGGGATGGTCGTGGTGCAGGCGAGCACATCGGGCATGGCTGGGGGGCTGCGGGTTCGGCAGCGACGAGGCGCGGGCGGGTGACGGCGCGACCGTGGCGGAGTAGGGGAGCGGAGGGGGTGCAGGGGATGACGTCGTCAGCCATGGCGCCATGAGGTGGGCACGAGCAGCAGAGCGTCGATGCACGGCCGGCCGAGCGGGTGGCAGGCGGAGGCCGCAGCGGGCAGACGGGAAGGAGAGAGGCCGGAGCCCGAGGCCTCATCCGCGTTGGAGGGACAAGGGCAGCGAGGGTCGAGGGGGGCGGCGGGGAGGAGATGTGGATGGGGCGAGGAGGCGGTCGAGGGGGCATCCAACGCGGGGCGGGGCGTGGCAACACCGGCGAAGACGATGGGGCGGCGTTGAGGCGGTGGAGATCGGCGACGGGATCGGGGCCGTGCCCCGATTCAGATCGGGCAGAGGGGGTGAGGAGCGAGGGGAGTGGGGGATCTGGGGATTTAGGGTTAGCGGGGGGAGGCCGACCTAAGTAGGCCAGAGGTGCGCTGGTGGGCCGGCCAGTCAGGTCTGGCTGGGACCAGATGGGCCTAGCGGCCCAGTGGGCCATGGGGGGTTCCTTTTATTTAGTCTTTTTTTTCATTTTTATTTTATTTATTTCTTTTGTATTTTATTACATTCATCAATTTATTTTAGTTTTGTAAAATATATTATTAGTACCTAAATTAGTTTTACTAGTTACACCACTGCTACAAAAAGTTTAAACCCCAAATAAAATAGTTTAATATTTTATAATTAATAAAAGGCATTTATTTAATTGTTTAAGTTGTCGTTTTATTTATTTTAGTGCATTTAAATAATTTATTAAAATTTGGTTTCACCACCGTAATCATCTATGATTTATTTGCTACATTTCGAACACTTTAGTTTTACTATTTGAAAACTTTTATTGTTTGACTTGATTTTGATTTTGAATTCGAACTAGATTTGAATCATCATGAAACTAACAATAGTAATCGTGATGACATGGCATCATTAGTAGAGGGTTGTTGTAGCTTAATTATCCGGGCGTCACAAAATTATCTTGCTATAAAACTACTTGTTACCAATAATTTCAGTGTTTGCACAAAATACCTTACTGAAAACCGCTTGTCATTTTCTTCTACTCCACGTTGGGTTCGACACTCTTACTTATAGAAAGGACTATGATTGATCCCCTATACTTGTGGGTCGTCAAGGCTCTTTTCTAGTGTCGTTACCAGGGAGTTACGCGCCTTTGGTGAGGGGAATTTGATAAGGAAACATTTATATTACATGCTCGAATTTACTGTCACTTGTTACTATGGAAAACAATCGTTTGAGGGGTTTGTTCGGGGTATCTTCACGTCGACCGGAAGCACAAAGATTTTCTTCTCAAACTACTGCACCTACTAAAATTATTTATTATGAGATTCCTTCGGGTATGATAGAGAATCTGCTGGCTAATCCTTATGCAGGAGATGGAACAATACATCCTCATATGCATCTAATATATGTGGATGAAGTTTGTGGATTATTTAAGCTTGCAGGTCTACCCAGAGATGAAGTTAAGAAGAAGATTTTCCCCTTATCTTTTATGAGGAAGGCATTGACATGGTATAGGCTATGCGATGATATTGGAACGTGGGATTGGAACCGATTGAGATTGAAATTTCATCAAAAGTTTTATCCTATGCATCTGGTTCATCGTGATCGGAATTATATATATAATTTTTGACCTCGTGAAGGAGAAAGCATCGCTCAAGCTTGGGGGAGGCTTAAGTACATGATGTACACATGCCCCAATCATGAGCTCTCAAGAGAAATTATCTTACAAAATATTTATGCTCGACTTTCTCATAATGACCAAACCATGCTCGATTCTTCTTCAACTGGTTCCTTTATGAAGAAAACTATTGAATTCAGATGGAATCTTCCGGAAAGAATTAAACACAACTCTGAAGATTGGGAACTCGACAAAGTTAATGAGTCAGGTATAATACTTGAGTTCGATTGTGTTAAATCTTTTATGGATACCGATGCTTTTCATAAATTTAGCTCTAAATATGGACTTGACTCCGAGATAGTAGCTTCCTTTTGTGAATCATTTGCTACTCATGTTGATCTCCCTAAGGAGAAGTGGTTCAAATATCATCACCCTATCAAAGAAAAGATTGAGGAACCCATTATAATTAAAGATGTCATTTACAATGTTGATCCAGTTGTGCCTATCGCTTATATTGAGAAACCACTGTTTCCTGTTAGGATAAAGGAACATGCGAAAGTTTCAACTGTGGTTAACAAAAGTAATATTAGAGCACCTAGACCCTCTGAACAAATTAAAGTTAAACCAAATGTTGTTATGGTCAAAGATCTCTTGGTCAATAATATATATGGGCATATTATTTACTTTTATGGTGAAGCCGCTAGAATTGCCAAGCCTGGTACTAAAGACAAGAATAAACAGGTCGTTGTCATGCCTATTGTCTCAGTTAAAATAGGAGATCATTGTTATCATGGCTTATGTGATTTATGTGCTATTGTGAGTGCTATTCCAATTAGCTTATATCAAGAGATTATGAACGATATTGCGCCTGTTGAGATAGAGGATATTGATGTTACTAGTAGGCTTGCGAATAGATATATTATTTCATAGCTTGGGATTATTATAGATATTGAAGTTTTGTGTGGAAAAATAAAATACCCTACTGAGTTTCTAATCTGTGGTTCTCCACAAGATGATTTTGGTCCTATTATATTTGATGGACCCTTCTTGAACACCGTTAATGCTAAGATTGATTGCAACAAAGAAACTGCGAGTGCTAACTTTGGTGATGTATCTCATGAGTTTAATTTCTCTAAATTCCATAGACAACCTAATGATAGAGAATTGCCTAGTAAAGATGAAATTATTGGTCTTGCTTTTGTTGTCGTACCTCCTACTGATTCATTGGAACAATATTTGCTAGACCATGAAAATGATATGCACATGAATGAAAGAAATGAAATAGATAAGATGTTCTTTGATCAACCACCTATCCTTAAACACAATTTGCCTGTTGAAAATTTTGGAGGCCCTCCTCCTCCTAAAGTTGATCATGTGTTTGAATTAAAACAATTGCCTGATACATTGAAATATGTTTATCATGATGAAAAGAAAATATATCATGTTATTATCAGTACTAACCTTTCAGAACATGAAGAAAAGAGATTACTAAAAACTCTAAGGAAGCACCATGCCGTTATTGGATATACTCTTGATGATATTAAGGGCATTAGTATCACTCTATGTCAGCACAATATTAATATGGAACCTGATGCTAAATCGGTTATTGATCACCATCGATGGTTAAATCCTAATAAGAAGGATGTGGTAAGAACTGGAATATTAAAGATTCTAAGTTTTGCTCGTTGTTTGTATTTCCTTTTTGAAGGGGAGCCTTGGCGCAGTGGTAAAACTACTGCCTTACAAAAAGTGGGGAAAGGCTGCGTACAATAGACCCAAAGTGGTCGGACCCTTCCCGGGACCCTGCACAAGCGATAGCTACATGCACATGGTTTCACTTTTTGTATTTCCTTTTTATTTTGTTTTTATTTTATTATCTATGTACCACTATCAGATTTAATCCTTGCAATTGGTGAGAACAAGGGGATTGACAAGCCTCTTGTCTTTGTTGGGTGCAAGCATTTGCTTTGTGTGTGTGCAGGTACCGCTTATCTTTTTTGTGTGATATCTCCTATTGGTTTGATAAACTGTGGTTCTTAACTGAGGGAAATACTATCTGCTACTATAATACATCACCCTTCCTCTTCGAGGAATCCCATCGCCTATCACAAGTAGTAGGGGCAGGCATCGCAGAGCCTGGGCGCGTGAGCTAGAGGCGTGCATCAAGGTCGTCTGCGAGCTTCTTAATGACGGTGAACTTGTCGAGGAAGCCGACGAGGGCCTCGTCAAATAAGGGTACGAAGATGTCGTCCAAGAGGCTCTCGCCCTGGCGGCTGCAAGCACCACCTGGAGATGTTTCTCGGTGCTGGGCCGCAAGCTGGCGTCGTGGATCATCTGGCACAGCCGACTGATGCTCGCGCTCATCGCCTCCGTGGGTCTAGCATCTTTTCACTTGATCTTGCGATTGGAGTGATCACTTTTGCCCTTGGTATAGGTGTGTAGGTGCGTACGATTTCGTAGAAGGATTGGACTGGTGGGGAGCCTTTATATGAGAAGCACAAGCTTCGTTGTATTCACGTGTGCATTGGCCATCTACTCCTCGGTCCATACTAGTAGTAGTATACTAAACGGCATCGACTCGTTGCATATTGCTTCTACCACTATTACTTCCCTCAGCATGCGAAGGATGATGCATCATTGGTCGTCTACGTATTGGGAACCGCTTCTCCTCGCCTTTTTACCCTCATTCAAACCATATCAGCTTCGAGTGGCCGTCAATTTATCTAATAAAATAAAGTTTATATGTAACAAAACCTCCCTCCTTTCCGGTTTAAAGGGTTCATCTAAATTTTTCGGATTTCCACTATATTACGCTCACTTTGAGTCCAATTAAGTTAAGGTTCTTTGACTCTCACGCCACATTTAATTCATAGAAATAAGAGATAGGGAATTAGTGGTCATGCATGCATCTTATTCCAAATGCACCATGTGTTCGAAGTATGCCCTAGAGGCAATAATATTGTATTATTATATTTCCATGTTCATAATTATGAGTTTATATTCTATGCTATAACTGCTATGATCTTGTAATGTGCGATTCAGTTGAAAACTTATATACACGTGTGAAATGATAAACGACAAAATAAGATTTCTAGTCTCGCTTCTAAAACTAGCTCAAGTGTTGTTTGTTGTTGGTGATCATGTTTTCTCGAGCTTAGGATATCATGAAGTATAACATCCTAAAACAACATTTAAAGCATGACGTTAGACGAACGATCATATTGAATTGACCCAAACTTGGTTGTTATACTTTGAGATAATACCGTTAGAAGTCAATTGTTATAACACAGAGTGTTTTTTTACAAACTACTACAGGGCAAAGCCCAACGGTCTTTTATTAGCAACCAAGAAACCAAGTTCAATTGTACAAGCTAGCTACTAAAGACAGGAAAGAAGGAAACAAAACTACCTACCTATTACATGCCTCAAGGGAGGCCAGCTAGCCAGGCTTAGAGCTTGGGTCTAATAGAAGCATTAACCCTATGTGCTAGCAAGAAAAAATCATATACAAATTTACATCTGTAGACACCAAAAGTGACCCTTTCACCCCTAAAGGCCCTCCCATTTCTAAGGATCCATATATTCCATGCTGCTGTGAATATCACTTCAACGAAGTAGGGTGTGTAAACCTCCTCCTAGCCATGATAATGCACTGTTGAATATCATTGCCACCAGACCAATCAATCTGCAAGTAGTTTCATATCCTAACACTGAAATTGCAAGAGAAGAGGTATAACACAAAGTGTTAACGTGTGATTTAGTTTCTTAGACCATGAGAGTGTCGTAGCCACTTCTTACTATACGATGAACTTTGAGGTTGCTCAAATGTCATCTGTAACACGATGATTATAACGACAACTTACGGGTTCATCGGGAAGTTTGACAAAGGACTAGATAGCTCGAGAGTGGAATTTGCTCTTCCGATGATGAAGAGATATTCTTACAGCCCTCTTAGTGTAACGACATCCATCATCGTCTGGCCATACACAGGTGACTATGTCACAGGGATGCCGAAATATGTCAACGCGGAAGAAGAACAAAACCGATAACGAGAACACCGATATAGTAAGCATGTGTATGACTCAAGAGGATACCGATATATCCACCTCGGGTTTTATAAATTGTATCGCGAAGCAAAGGGAATAGCACATTATAACCAAGGGTTCACTCGAATGTCATTTGTGTAATCATAAGGATCAATATGGATGTCCACGATTCCGCTATCGGTCATTGAATAAAGGGGTTTTGTTCATGTCTATTTATTACCAAATCTACAGGGTCACAAGCTTAAGATAATCACAATCCGTTTCATGATCGTTGGATGTTGATAGGAGGGAAAACTTTGTTATTGCCACTCTAGTTTTTGCCAACTTTGCTTATGCCACTCTAGAATTTGACATTTCACTTTTGCCACTCTTAGCTTTTGATAATATATCACTTTTGTCATTCCATGGCAAAAGCAAAAAAAATAGAGTGGCAATTGTGATACATGTCAAAAGCTAAGAGTGGCAAAAGTGAAATGAAAAATTATCGTTTTTGCCACGAAATGGCATCTGTGATGTATTGTCAAAAGCTAAGAGTGGCAAAAGTGAGATGTCAAATTCTAGAGTGGCATAAGCAAAGTTGGCAGAAACTAGAGTGGCAAAAACAAAGTTTTCCCTTGATAGGACAGGAGTAACGAGGAAATATTTTTTAAATTGTTTTATTAATATTTAAAATAGTTTCAAGAGGAACCGGAAGCGTTTTGGGATCACCGGAAGAGTTTCAGAGTTTATCAGACAATACCGGGTATTACCGTTGCTCATCGTCGGCCATGTCCCGTCCATCTCCGGGGAGCAAGGGATACCCCACCGAGTCCACATGGAGTAGGAATGGTTGGAGGAGCTCTGACGGTGGAGGAGCATTCGGAACCGGGAAACGAAGCAGGCTGCGCGCGTGCGTACAGACGAGCTGCGTGACTTTTCTGTAATTTTGGAGATCTTGGTCGAGGCAGGTGACGTCTTCACCTATCTGTAATTGTTGTATAACTAAAGAGAGCTGGTTATTTTTAATATGGGGCATTTTACATGCGACATATCAAAGATGGGGTATACAATCAATTGCAATATGACCTTAAAAAAAATCAATTGCAATATAACATGGGTCATTTTGACCGAGGCAGAGCAAAGGCGGCAAATGATTAATTGGCCCAATAAATTTGCCCTCGTCTATGGCGATATAAACTGTATGGCGTTTCTTTCATGCTGCCGTGAAGGATACAGAACTTGGCAGCGCAGAATACCTTTTGATGCCATGTTTCTTTTCGTTGCTTCTACCGTTCTACGATGATCAGACGTAATTAACAATTGTTAATTTACTGATCTGATGTCAAAAACAAGTGCTTGTACTCAGGCTTTCGTGCATGGAGTCTAGATTAATTAGTTTTACCCAACTCAGCAAGTGTTATACAGTCAACCATTGGCGTTTTATATTATTGTTCTGCTTGAACAGCTGGTTTGTATCACCACTCATTTTTGGCTTGGAATTCATGGTTAACGTTTGTCAACTTGTCCCTCTTCAGGTTCTCAAAAAAAGTAATAACTAATCCTCGTATAATTTTTCTACAGAGCTGCCACATCTTCCTTGCACTGGGCACAAAGGCGCTGGCAAACCATGCAAGTGTCATATGTACGGAAAGCAACAGAATACTCGAACGTTAAGCCGATGGTCATTCTTAGATAAACAGAGCCATATACTCGGTATACGTTTTGGGAATGGCAAAAATGGCTCGACCCCAAGGGATATGCTGATAAAGATGGACGAAAAAAGGCAAGGGTATATGTTTATCCTTGATTGAAGGAAGCTCAATAGTCAGAATCCGGGTCGCCGTCTTGTATCTCTGGCATCGAGTCTACTGACTCTGTATCAGACAAGTCTGCCTTGATGGGCTGAATGAAGCGGGTTGAAGAGACATCTTTATAGCTGCTCGGAGCAGCAACACCTGGGTCAGATGGTTTTTCACCTGAGGTTGCCAGATTGCGGAATGGTAGGTTGACCACAGCTGAGCTTTTATTCTGAAGAAGAGAATCAACATGATCCGCACGCTTTTCCTCTCGAAAGGGGGTAGCTGCAGCTTTCTGTGCTTCAGGTGGCCTTGAGTAGATTGGATTTGAAGCAACATTGGAGCTAGAAGGATTATCCACTGTCATTGGCTCGGAGGTTTTTTCTGTGGCCGCAACCACCATAATGGTATCACTCCTGTTGCATGCAGGAACATCTTCTTCTGCCTCAGCAATTGTATGTGAATCAATTTGCGGAACTTCTTTTACAAGAGTGGACTTTTCTGACGGTTCATTATCCTTGATGGATGGCAACCAATCATCATAAGTATCTTCATCCGCAATAACCTGCCGCTGCCCTTGGGATGGTGAAAAGTTAAATGTGCTAGCACCAAAAATTGCCTTTTCTGGTTCACTGCGGTTGAGTCCAGGAACTAAAGGACCTGCCTTTTCTAGAGAAAGGGCTCGTGGGTGCGTAAGAACATCCAAAGCCAGCAAAGCATGCGAACAAAACTCTGCGAGCGTAGTGCCTATCTCTAGCTTCCCTGTAATAAACAAGAGATGATAGTTGTTACTTTAAAGGATATCTGGAACCCCCCTAGCCAACACTATTACTTTCATGAAAATATGGAGCCACCCTAGCCAACTGCTAACTCCTTCCATATACCAAATCCACAGGCCAAAAAGGCAAATCAAGCTCATGCCTAACGTGGGCAGGCATGAACCATGAGTGTATGAATGTACCAAGTATATTTTATCTTTTGTTCTTGCTGCAGATTGCACCATGTCATAGAGCTAATAGTACAAAGCCTGCTTTTGTTGTATATATCCAGAGATAGTTCAAGCAAAACTCTCCCTTTTTCCTTTCAATTAACCATCTATTAATTACGAGATACAAAATTAATTACTCCATCTGCAGAAAAGTAAATGATAGACATGAGATTTTACCTTTTCTAAATAGTTCAGTTCCTTGGGCTAAATAAAGTGGCCGGGCATGAGGAGATGAAAGAAAAGATGCCAGCAATGCTTTCAATGAAGCAAGTCGATAGTCTGATATGCTTGTCTCCCCGACTTTGGATATTGATGGATCATACCCTGCTCCTGAGTCGCAAGCACTTGTAGCTATGTTAATTAGGAGCAAGTCCACTTTTGCCCTCCAGTGATCTGTCCTCAATGAACCCCCCTGATAAAGGCAATAAAATGTATATTACATCTAACTGTTGCAATTATACATCAGACATTGTAGCCAGAGAATTGAGACCCAACCACCATTGTGACAATTAGATAACATTGCAATTGACTCTAAATGATATTGTAGTGCACAGTGTCATTATTTCATGATAAAACCTATCCCCATTCCAAAGGGACTCTACATCTTTAGCATGGAAAATTGACAATCAAGAAAATTATTTCTAAACCCTATATTTTATTGTCATCCTATGTTGTCTCAACATAGGCGGTCCCAAGCCCGGGTAAAGGAGGGTTATGGTAGGCTTGGCGAGGCAACGTCAAAACTCAACTACTCTTATGGAGATGAAACCCAAAAGGTTTTGGTTGGGGCGTAGCCCTCTCGGCGACGTGCCACATCGGAAGGCCGTCAAACCACCCCCACCCACCCCCCACCCCCCCGGGTGGCGCGCCGTATCTTGATCTGGATACGGTGGCAAGTGAGCGAGGATCGAGTCGTGTCATCCTTAGTGGCGCGCTACATCTGCGCCCGGATGTAGTGGAAAATGAGCAAGGGCCTTCGCATTTGACTTGACGAGTGCGAAGGGCAAGGAGAAATGGAAAACGACTACCGAAATTGCATTGTACATCCAGAATAAACCTAAGAAAACATGATCACAGGCGGATACTTGACATGTTCCCCCTCGGCCATGCCCATCGCAAGGAAAGCGAAAACCTAGATTTGCTTTATTGAGTATCAAACGGGAACTCCGAGCAAATAAAACTAGCCGAGCTTAGGTGGATCCGCTTAGGTAGTTGGAACGTAGGTCTATGACAGGGAAGCTTCAGGAGCTAGTTGATGCAGCGGTGAGGAGAGGTGTTGATATCCTTTGCATCCGAGAAACCAAATGGAGGGGACAGAAGGCGAAGGAGGTGGAGGATACCGGCTTCAAGCTGTGGTACACAGGGACAGCTGCAAACAAAAAATGGTGTAGGCATCTTGATCAACAAGAGCCTCAAGTATGGAGTGGTAGACGTCAAGAGACGTGGACACCAGATTATCCTGGTCAAGCTGGTAGTTTGGGGACTTAGTTCTCAATGTTATCAGCGTGTATGCCCCGCAAGTAGGCCACAATGAGAACACCAAGAGGGAGTTCTGGGAAGGCCTAGAGGACATGGTTAGGAGTATCCTGATTGGCGAGAAGCTCTTCATAGGAGACCTCAATGGCCACGTGGGTACACTAACACAGGTTTTGAAGGGGTGCATGGGGGCTTTGGCTATGGCACCAGGAATCAAGGAGGAGAAGATATCTTGAGCTTTGCTCTAGCCTACGACATGATCGTAGCTAACACCCTCTTTAAAAAAAGAGAATCACATCTAGTGACTTTTAGTAGTGGTCAACACTCTAGCTCCTCTCGAGAAGAGAAGATAGGCGTGCGTGCCTAGACTAAAAGGTGATACCTAGAGAGAGTGTTATCCCTCAGCATAAGCTGGTGGTTGCTAACTTCCGCTTTCGAATTCGTGTCCAGCGGGATAAGAGTGCCAAAGTCACTACAACAAAGTAGTAGAAGCTTAAGCGGGAGGTAGCTCAGGCGTTCAAGGAGAGGGTCATTAAGGAGGGCCCTTGGGAGGAAGAAGAGAAGTACAAGATGTCAAAGAAGGCCGCAAAGCGAGCTGTCAGTGAAGCAAGGGGTCAGGCGTCAAGCGTATGAGGACATCTACCAGCGGTTAGACACAAAGGGAGGCGAAAGGGATGTTAGGAAAGCAACTTAACATTATTGAAGGCCCAAGGGGCATATATATATTACACATAACTTGAGGTGCAAGGAAACTAAACATAGACTAATAAGGACTCCTAGACCAATACTAATACTCCTTAACACCTCCCCTCAAATGCAAAACGTCTGCAATAGCATTGCATTTGAAGAAGTGTAAAACAAAAAAAAATGATAATCTAAATCGGCGTCTTGAGTGTCATCATAGCATGAAGAGTCTTCAAAACCTGTCGAGTCGCCAAAGGGGATAACGAAGAGATGGCACATCAGAGGGAGACACCGCATCAATAGAAGATACAAGAGAAGTATCAAGAGAAGATGGGTTGTCGAAAGAAGATGGCACATCAAGAGAATGAAGCATTGCTTAAAGAGTCATGGCCCATGAAAACCGACGGCGAAGAAGCTCGGCGGCAAGGGAATGGGCTTAGATCAACAATGCAAAGAGAGGCCACATAAAGCCTATATGGAGGACAATGACCAGAAAAAGGCTGACGGACAAAGGTATGTTGGACTCACATGGCATGAAAAACACACAATATCAACGAATTTGGTGGACGCAGCGGAAATTGTAGAAAACTAGGAAGCTAAAAAGAGCACACTGGTGAGATATGATGGCAGCGAAAGAAAAACAATATCTTGACGGCGAAGGCCAACGAAGCAGAAGCAGCAGCAACAGGAGCAAGCAACCCATACAGTGCTATCAGTGGCAATCAGGCAAGCTAGACGGAGCAGCACCAACCCGTACATGGCACGAGAGGCATACTGCATGCACGCGCAAGGAAGAGCAACACGCTAGGAGTAGCGCAGGCAACTCTGCGCTGTTGTAGGACAGCGGACAAAGATACATGCTGGACAGAAGTGGACGCGTGTGGCACGATATGAAGAGATGCTCGATCTGAACATGAGCAGCTGCGGCGGAGGCCAGACGAGGCGATGGCACGCCTTGAAGAGCTGGCGCGGAATCCAGCGGGAACCGATGACTGGCGGCGGGATGAAAACGGCGGACGAGCGGTAGGAGTCGCAAGCATGGGCGAACACCGGCGGAGGTCGTTGGATGCGGCTGCGTTGACCTAAAGTACCGGGCTGATTTGGATCGAGAGCAGGATCAGAGTGACCCAAACGGAAGCAGCAGCAACACAACAGCGGCTCACCGGATCGATCAGATCGGGAGCTAGGAATCTCCAGATCGATTAGATCGAGCGCAACTTGACGGGCGAACGAATCGGATTGGAACAATAGGCCCGCCGATCAGACGGACCAGGGTGGGAAGCAGCACGCGGCCGTGGAGGAGACTTCGATGACAGATCGGGCCAAGACGTGGAGATCGAGAGGAGAACTCGATCGGGAGGGCGGGTTGCGGCGCCAAAAAAAACCCTAAACCTGGGCTCTAATACCATGTTAGGAAAGCAACTTAACATTATTGAAGGCCCAAGGGGCATATATATATTACACATGACTTGAGGTGCAAGGAAACTAAATATAGACTAATAAGGACTCCTAGACCAATACTAATACTCCTTAACAAGGGACATCTATACGATGGCCAAGATCCGAGAGAGTTAGACGAGGGATGTTGACCAAGTCAAATGCATCAAGGATGGAGCAGACCAACTCCTGGTGAAGGACAAGGAGATTAAGCATAGATGGCGGGGGTACTTCGACAAGTTGTTCAATGGGGAGAATGAGGGTTCTACCATTGAACTGGACGACTCCTTTGATGATACCAGTAGGCGTTTTGTGGTGAATCCAAGAGTCTGAGGTCAAGGAGGCTTTAAAAAGGATGAAAGGAAGCAAGGCGATGGGCCCTGATTGTATCCCCATTGAGGTGTGGAGAGGCCTCGGGAACATAGCGATATGGCTAACCAAGCTTTTCAACCTCATTTTTCGGGCAAACAAGATGCTAGAAGAATGTAGAGGGATTATATTAGTACCAATCTTCAAGAACATGGGGATGTTCAGAGTTGTACTAATTACCGTGGAATTAAGCTGATGAACCATACACTGAAGCTATGGGAGAGAGAGTCATTGAGCACCGCCTAAGAATGACAAGCGTGACCAAAAATCAGTATGGTTTTATGCCTGGGAGGTCGACCATGGAAGCCATTTTCTTGGTATGACAACTTATGGAGAGATACAGGGAGCAAAAGGACCTGCATATGGTGTTCATTGACTTGGAGAAGGCCTATGATAAGATACTACGAAATGTCATGTGGTGGGCCTTGGAGAAACACAAAGTCCCAACAAAGTATTACCCTCATCAAGGACATGTACGATAATGTTGTGACAAGTGTTCGAACAAGTGATGAACACTGATGACTTCCCGATTGAAATAGGACTGCGTCAGGGTCAGCTTTGAGCCCTCATCTTTTTGCTTTGGTGATGGATGGGGTCACAAGGGATATACGAGATATCCCATGATGTATGCTCTTTGTGGATGATGTGGTTCTAGTCAACGATAGTCGGATGGGGGTCAATAGGAAGTTAGTTATGAAGACAAACCTTGAAATCGAAAGGTTTTAGGCTCAGTAGAACTAAAACCGAGTACATGAGGTGTGGTTTCAGTACTACTAGGCACGGGGAGGAGGTTGGCCTTGATGGGCAGGTGGTGCCTCAAAAGGACACCTTCGAAGTTTGGGGTCAATGTTGCAGAAGGATGGGGGTATTGATGAAGATGTGAACCATCAAATCAAAGCCGAATGGATGAAGTGGCGCCAAGCTTATGGCATTCTCTTTGATAAAGAGAGTGCCACAAAAGCTAAAAGGCAAGTTCTATAGGACAGTGGTTCGACCCACAATGTTGTATGGTGCTGAGTGTTGGCCGACTGAAAGGCGACATTTCAACAGTTAGGTGTGGCGGAGATGCGCATGTTGAGATGGATGTGTGGCCATATTCAGCGTAGGCCTCCAGAAGCTCTAGCCTGCTAGTGCATAGCGAACGGCTAAAGCGTGATAATGTCAAGAGAGGTCGGGATAGACCGAACTTGACATGGGAGGAGTCCGTAAAGAGAGATCTCAAGGATTGAAGTATCACCAAAGAACTAGCCATGGACAGGGGTGCGTGGAAGCTTGCTATCCATGTGCCAGAACCATGAGTTGTTTGCGAGATCTTATGAGTTGGTCGCGAGATCTTATGGGTTTCACCTCTAGCCTACCCCAACTTCTTTGGGACTAAAGGCCCAGTCGTTGTTGTTGTTGAAGTTATTACCCAACTCTATGTATATGATTAAAAAAAGGAATTGCTTCAGCAACCACACTCTACGTGACAACGATGAGCGGGTGGAAGCAATCAAGAAAATTACTTCTAAACGCTAGATTTTATTGTTATATGAATAAAATTATATAAATTTCAATTTATTCCCTAACTCTATATATAAGATGAGAAAAAGGAAGTGCTTTAGCAACCACTCTCTACGTGACAATGATAAGCGGGTCGAAGGATGGTATCTCAATACCGGCGCCACCAATCATATGACAGGCCACGGCGATGCTTTCGCCGAGCTCAACCACACGATCATCAACATCGTCCAGTTTGGTGATGGCTCCATCGTCAAAATCTGCGGCATGGGCACAATCATCTTCACTGGCAAGAACATCTAACACTAGGCCCTCAGCAGCGTCTACTACATCCAAGGCTCAAGAACTCAATCATCAGCATTTATCAGCTAGATGAGAATGATGCATGTGCGCTGATCAGAAGAGGTGTGCTTCCAATCTGGGATCAGCAAGGTCGACTCCTTATTCGGTTTAGACGTGGCTGGAATCACCTTTACTTACCTCCTACATCTTCAGGTGACCCAGCCAATATGTCTCTCTACCCACCATGACGACATGGCTTGGCAGTGGCATGAGATATGGGCATCTCAATTTCGACGCATTAGGGTGTGTTTGGTAGCCTGTACAAAGGGTGCATGAGCCTAAAAGTTCTCCATCGTGCCCACTTTTCGCTGTTTGGTAGAGTGCATGGGCTCTTGTGGGCTATGTTGAACCGATGGAAAAAGGGCCCTCAACTATGCTCGAGCGAGCACCCCCAGCGAGGCGAGCCGGGGCCAGCTAGGCTACGTTCGACCCACCACCCCCTCAAACGACCACCCTCCCGAATCCCACTCTCCCTCATGACCCCATTTTTTGACCTAGCCGCCCCTCTTCAACCTCGTCACCGCCGTCGTGGGAGGTAGCGCCTCCACCCGTCCTCCCTTCTTTCACCTCCTTCTCCCTCCTCCCTTCCTTACTTCCTTCCACTAACCCCTCCCCCTTCCCCTCCAGCGCCACGCCTGAGCTCCAGCCAGTCCGTCCACCCCCGTGGCGACGGCGACCGGCGCGCGAGGCCTCGCGGGGCTGCGCTCACGGGGCCGCAGTAGACGCTGGAGTTTGCCAACGAGCTGATGTTGGTGGTCAACGGGATGGAGGTCGACTGCGTCCTCCGCGCTATGCGCCTCTGTAGTGCCTGACAGTGGTCCTCGATCTGGAGATGCTGCCACCGCTGCACCTCACACACTCCCCGTTGATCCATTCCTCACTCCGTTTCACTTGTTCCTTCCTCTTGATTTTGATGCATTCATCAGGTTCAGGTTCAGTAGGTTCAGTAGTAGTAGCAGCACTACTGAAGCACAAGAAGAAATCGATTTCTTCAGTGTTATGCAACTGTTATTGTTCAACTGGAATCCAATGAAGCTATGTAATATGAATCTAGTGATGTTATATTGCTGAGATTATGTTTATTGTTCCAATATGCTGAGATATGAATCTAGTAATTGTTTCTTCATATTTATATATAGCCGAAATAATTGTTCATTGTTCAGATTATGTTGAAACGGTGAAGTTTTATTGCTTGGATTATTAGTGAAATGTAGAAATGTTGCTCGGAATTGTATTAGCACCAAAAACTTTATTGATGCAGCCCACCTTAGATACAGGCTACCAAACAGAGTCTCTGACAGAGCATGTCTCAACACATACATCACAACCAAACGACTGCACATGCATGTACCCAGCATGTCTAGACTTAACATGTCTCAAAGAGGAACGACTACGCTAGGGTGGGAACAGCTGCCAAACACACCCTTAGAGAAGATGTGATGCCTCGCCATAACACGCAGGCTGCCAAAGCCGGATCACGTGGAGCAGCTCTGCGACACGTGTCATCACCAAGCATCGTCGCGTGGCACAATTCCTCGGCAAGCAAGGTACCGCGCGCAGCAGCTACTTCTTGGTCGTCCAGTGCAACCTCTGCGGTCTTGTTTCACCGGTGACACCTGGAGGACAGCCCTACTTACTACAGGTGGACAACGCCACTCGCTACATGTGGGTGATGCTCCTGGATGGCAAGAGCAGCGCACCTGATGTCATCAAAAGGATTCAGGCACCTGATGTCGATCAACCACAATGGCCGTGCTCTGCTGAAACAGAGGAGCACACCAGCTGAATTTTCGGGGGAGGCTGTGAGCACTGCTGTCTTACTGCTCAACCGTACTCCCACTAAATCCCTTGCTGGAACGACACCTTGTGAGGCGTGGCAAGGCCACAAGCCAGCTGTCCACTACCTTCACACCTTTGGGTGCTTGGCGTATGTTAACAGGGGAACCTGCATAAGCTCAACGGCCGCAACTCTCCCGCTGTGTTAATTGGCTATGAGGAAAGTGTGAGGCGTACCGGTTGCTAGACCCTGTGACAAGGCGCATCCGCATTGCCCACGACATCATCTTCGATGAAGAACGTGGCTTGGGATTGGGCAGCAGACGACTGCGCACACTCAGGCAGCAACTTCGATATCCAGTACATCTGCCGTCACGCAGCAAAGGCATCTAGCTATGTGTCCAGCTCAGGGCGAGCTGAGCCTGTGTCAACAGGACATGTGACTCGGGGTACTTCACCTGTCACACCACCATCACCTGCATCAGCTCCAGCAACTCCAGAATTTGTCACGACACCAGCACATGATGATGATCGACTCGATGCCGCTCACAGCGACACGCCAGTTCGATATTGGATGGTCCAGAATCTGATTAGAGAACCACTGCCTGGACTTGCACCGCGCAACATCGACGCCAAGCTACACTTGTCGAGCATGGGGGAGCCGTGCTAATTTGCGGAAGTTGAGAGAGGCAAGGCATGACAAGCAGCCATGCGCAAGGAAATGGGCGTGGTGGAGCAGACAAGGTAGCTCGTCGATTTACCACATGGGCATCGACCAATAGGCCTCAAATGGGTCTACAAATTGAAGAAAGATGTAACTGGTGAGGTGATCAAGCACAAAGCACAGCTGGTCGAACGCGGCTTCGTGCAGCAAGCCAGCATTGACTTTGATGAAGTATTTGCACCTGTGGCTCGCATGGAATCCATCCGTCTGCTTCTTGCTTTGGCTTGCTTCTTGCTTTGGCTGCCCAGGAGGGGTGGCCTGTCCACCACATGGACATAAAATTAGCCTTCCTTAATGGAGAACTGAAGGAGGAGGTCTATGTGGAGGAGACGCCCAGTTCATCATCACCGAAGAAGGAAAAGTCATGCTGCTGCATAAGGCCCTCTATGGCCTTAGGCAGGCGCCACGAGCATGGAACGTGAAGCTTTACTGCACGCTCAAGGAAATTGGCTTCAAACATCGTGGGCACAAACACGCGATCCACCGGTGCGTCACCACGCCATGAGCATGGAACGTGAAGCTTTAATGCACGCTCAAGGAAATTGGCTTCAAACATTGTGGGCACAAGCACGCAATCCACCGGTGACGAAATCGTGCTTATTAGAGTCTATGTAGATGATTTGATCATCACTGGTTCATCCAAGGGAGCAGTGGAGAGCTTCAAGGACAAGATGGAAGCAAAATTCCAGATGAGTGACCTTGGACTGCTGTCATTCTATCTCGGAATCGAAGTCCAGCAAGATGGCGATGGCATCAGACTATGTTAGGCACACTATGCCTCACGCATCCTTCAGCTTGGAGGAATGGAAGGCTGCAACCCAGCTCACACTCCAATGGGGGCGACTCAAACTGAGACGTGAGAGCATGGTGAAAAAGGTGGATGCCACAGAGTATCGATCGTTGGCAGCCTACAAGAGCACAAGGCCGGATCTGGAATTCGCCATCGACTTTGTGAGTAGCTTCATGGAGCAACCTACAAGAGCACATGATGGCAGCGAAGCGCATCTTTCGCTATGTCGCTGGCACCAGCTACTACGGTCTAAGCTACAGGTGGAAAACTGGAAAGACACTGCTGATTGGCAATATTGACAGTGAGCATGCCGGTGACAGTGACCTCGCCGGTGACAGTGACACCAGGAAGAGCACGAGTGGCCCAATGTTCTTCCTCAGTAGCAGCTTGGTGAGCTGGCAGTCTCTCAAGCAGCGAGTGATGGCTCTGTCCTCCTGTGAGGCAGAGTATGTGGCTGTCACATCTGCTGCAACACAAGGACTTTGGCTGGCTCGGCTGCTTGGTGAACTCCATGGGAGAGAAGCTGAGGCAGTCGAGCTAATGGTGGACAGCAAGTCCGCCTTGGCGCTGACCAAACCCAGTCCTCCACAAACGCAGCAAACATATCGATCTACAGTACCATTTCATCAGGGACTGCTTGGAGGATGGGAGTGTCAGTGCCAACTACATCAACACCACAGACCAACTGGCTGACATTCTAACATAAGGACTAGGGAGGGTGAAATTCCATGAACTGTGTGCTATTTTGGGATTGATCCAAATGTTAGTAACCCTTGCTGCAGTCAGTCAATGAGTCAAGTCTTTTCCTTAGGTAGTAAGCTAGTGGGTCAAGTCTGTGTCTCATCTTAGGTTAAAAGTCAATGGCTCAAGTCAGGCTGTAAGAAAGCCACTGAGGTAGTTCTGTAGTAGTTCCTTTCAGCTATAAATAAGGGGTAAAGCCAAGCCAGCTACATTCATCACAGCCCAGAAATTGAGTCCCAAATCAGCGTTACCTGTACTCTTTCTACTAACAAGAATAACAAGAGAAGTAATAAGAGAAAAATTCCGAATAATAGGCACGTGAGAAAAGGAAGATAAATTTTAGGCATACCACATTCAGAAGAATTTCCAAGGTTTCTAGTGCAGCTATTTTAACAGAGAGTGGTGTGAACATTCTAACATCTCCTGGAGTTTCAGGGGTCATTCCCTTCGATGAAGTTGGCATGGAAGAGGTTTTCATTTTCTTTGGGCTGATTGCTGCTTTCTCCATACCCAAGGCATGTGAATTTTGCATTTGTGGTTCTTGCTTCCTCTTCTTGGAGTAACTTTTTGACAAAGATTCACTATTCCCTTTTGATGGATTTGTGCTGAATAGAGTCATTTCTTTTACACAATTATCATCCAGATCACCAACTGCATTGCTGACTATTACCTCTAACAAATGGAGAGACATTCCTGGTAAAAAAAGACATCATTTATTCAGCCATGGGTGTGACTTGCAATCGACTAAAAGACGACCAAGGCTATGTACCAAACATGTGTATGGATGCAGCTCGAAGTGTGACAGTCAATCAACAAAGAAAAACACGAGACAGACCAGTGCAGGGAATGTGAATGTTAACTTATGGATTCATGTTTTGAAGACATGGAGGAATGGTTAGACCATAGGCCCCTGGATGCAGCATGGTCATGCCTCAAAGATCTAGCCTGTTGTTAAATTTGAGTTCTGAGAGAACATCATTGCCAAAGGTTTGTATGAACAGAAAAACTATATCCCTCAAACATATGATAGTTTTACCACATGTGCAATGCCATAGATAATAAGGTATTTGAAGGATGATGCATTTCAAATTATTTCTCTGCAGTGGCAACAGGAAAAAATAAGGCAAGAATTAGTGTTCTATCTCCACTCTGAAATAAGCGGAATCATTGTTAAATTGTTACCAACTCTGGAAACAGGCAGTCCCCATATTCATTTCAAGCCTGAGGTATGATTAAACATAATTATGACAAAACAACTCGCTGTTCAAATTAACATTAAAATATAAAATCATGCAACTGTGAGCATACAAACAAATAAACAAAAGGAATCACCTACCAACACCCATGGAGGTCAGCAACAGCTGAACAATGCTGTAAACTTTTGTCCTCGTAGTAGGCAGCTTCGCAATTTTGAAGTAATCAGTTACAAGCCGTACAATATTAGCAGCATGCGGTAAAAGTTGGCTGCAATATGACAAGTAGATAATTTAGATATTCCTTTTCCAGTACAAACTCAGATCCAGACCAATGTTAATTCTATAATAAATCCAGTTTCCGAAGTTACTTCAAATTCAAGTATTATCAAACGCTTGTGTCTATGTCACTGTATTTGACGCAAGCTTAAAACTTGTGGAAAATATACATTGAGATGTGTCTTAGATAATAGTGATAAGAGGCAATACACATGGTACCTTCGCATTCCTTTAATAGTTGCATGGAGCAAATCCAAGAAAGATGAATGCAATGATGGAAGCTCAAAACAAATAAGCTCTTGGTGCAAGGAAGTAGTTGAAGGGAACGACTTCTGCAATGATCCATCAACTAAGAGCACTCTCCGTGACAGAGCTATCAAAGCACGGACAGGAACGGTGACCTTTTTTGGCAATGACAGGTAAAAAAATATAGTTTAGAGCAATTTCATGTTTAATGGTAAGCTTATTAGCGCCATTAGGTAACAAGTAATGATAATGTACCAAGAGATGAGGCTTGGACAAACCTGAACCGGGTAATGACTAGTCAGCATCATGCAGCAGCAATGGGCAAGCGCTGAAATAGTAGGAACAGTGAAGACACGAAATTTCTTTGTCACATGCAAATTGCCTCCCAACTTTACTTGATCTCCCAACACTGGTGGAGGGTCATTACCAGGTGGAACTAGAAGCATCATAATCTCACGCCCTTTCTTTTCTGCAAAGATAATTTGTTCAAAGCCAACCTAAAATGGTACAACCGAAAATGAAAATAGCTCATCACAAGCATTACCTTCTTCCAGCCCAACAAAAGCATCATTCAGAAGATTGTTTATACCCATCAGTACTTTCTGAATCATCAATGACCAAGTGCCCTCAGATACTCGGACAGAAGGAAGCATTGCTAAGACTCTCGCAAATTTCTGAAGGATTGGAAGATGCAAAAAAAACAGAGGTTTGTCAGCACAATGAGAAATTTCATGGCAATGAGCGACAGAAGAAAGAACATCAAAATGGAGAATGGAACACATAAATGTTACTTTGCACAGCCTCCCGAAAAGATTAATTCGAAGATAAAGCATGAAGCATACAGTGCTCACCTTTGATAATTTTACATTGACTTCTGTACTCATAATCTTGGATGCAATGGTGGATTCGACCTGAATTTTGTAAATTAAGCACAATATGACATAATATAACAGGCAGTAAAATAGTAGGGAGCTGTACATCTGCTGTAATTTCAGAGGTACTCCCTCCGTCCCATAATGTAGGACGTTTTTTGACACTACACTAGTGTCGAAAAACGTCTTACATTATGGGACGGAGGGAGTATGTACTAGTAACTGATTAGAAAAATGGTAAATAAGTGGCACATGATAAATAAACCTAAAAGGAACATGTTACATAAAGAACTCTTGCGTCCCACGCGCCTACATTTAAATCACAATTAGACATATTGATAGTAGCTCATGTGGATCATCAATAAAGATGTTCCAATTCAGTAACGAAAATAGATATTGAGAGTGGTTTTTCTACACCCCAGCTCGGTGCACCCCTCCTTCTACACCCACGCAAGAAAACATACTCCCTCCATCCATATATATAGGGCCTAATGCATTTTTCGAGACTGCCTTTGACTATTGATAAGTTTTATAAGTTTTGGCTAGACGCGTATCCAAAACATCAAGTTTTTTGTAACTGGAGGAAGAATATGGGAAAAGATTCCCTTCAACCGATAGATTTTGTGCGAGCGTCCGCCGTCTCTATGTCCGTCGGATGGACTCTTAATCAACGGTGGGGAGCTAACCTATCCGTGCCCACTTTCTGCAACTGATCCATTGTTTCAGAAAGGTATTCTGCAACTAGCCCCTTGTTGCAAAGTGGCCAGCGGCTAGATACTGTTGTGGCTCGCACTAGGGAGGGCAATTGTTTTCTGCAACACGACTCATGTTGCAAAAAAAAAAAAACCTGTAACACGATCCGTGTTGCAAAAAAATTCCCGCAATACAACCTATGTTGCAAAAAAAAACGCAACATAACCCTTGTTGCAAATGTTTCCGCAACAAGTCCTTTGTTGCAAAGTAGAGAAAGATGTTTAGCGGACGCGTAGCAGTCCCCAAAGAATATATGTACTCACAATAAGAAATGAATTACAACATGAATGTAAACATACTTTATTGTAGTGTCGATTTACAGATGAGGGATACAATTTAATAACTGTCCTTAGCAAATCAATTGCTTCATCCTGCAAATACAGACAGAAGTAGTAAATATTTACTCTTGCATGCTTGGAGTCAAACAGAGTAAGCCTGTGGATGAAAACAACATACCGCCACTGGACCATTTTCATTTAAAAGCAGCAGCAATGGTTCAACAACTCTTCCAGCAAAGGATGATGCCTCTTTCTTTAAATTCAAAAATTTCGCCAATCTAATCAGAGAACAAGTTATGTTGCTTTCGACTGAACAAAAAAGAGTAGCACACAAAAGAAAGGGCAATGGATATGGATATAATGTCGAGCTTTAGTTTCAAATAATCACATTCACAATACTACAAAGTACCGACAATCCAACTATGTGCTTGACAGCTTGAGCGAGTAAAAGGACATAGCTTTCATGACATACCTCGCAAATAGATCAGACATGGAAGTACAAGAGACCACAGTAACAAGTTGCAAGCTAGACGGTCCCTGCTAGGTGGGAAAAAAGATATATCAGATAAATAATAATGTATGAGAATGTTTAATCAAAAGAAAACTAGAAAAATATTTCTCTCTGGGGATGTGCAGACTATGGATTATATGAACTTCTGCAAAGCGTTATTTAAGATCTTCGATAAAAACTTTTTTTTGGGGGGGGGGGGGGGGGGGGTATTGTTGTTGTTGAAATAGGCCATGCTCAATCTCAATCAGTCAAACTTGCTAGTGTATAAAGCCAAGCCAATGAGCTCAGTGAAGCGATAAAGATAACTAGCACTACTACAGACCTATCAAAAGCAAAATATACTGAATAGGTAATAATGAGAAAAAAATGCCATCATCTGCAAGTTCAATTTGTGATATAATTTTCCAAATGTAAAGGTTTATACTTAGATCAATATGGAATAACATGGATGGCGTTATATAATTTCCGATTGATTGGTTGCGGTGGTAGCTTAGCATGCATCAGATATATATAATAAATTTAGAGAAAAGTGATCTAGTGAACAAATGCAGTTTTATAATAGACTGAACACCTACAATTTAAATATAGAAGAAAATGCTGACTGGTATTTCATTCTTTGGTTTAGATGTGACCTCAAAACAATCACAATATAATACTAAAAAATAAGGGAAAATAGCAATATCCACAAAGAAAGTTGTGAACAACCACAAACACAGGCAGTCAGAAGGTGCTAAGCCAAACAGACTTAGTTAACCCGAGGGACACTAAATTTACAAGGATATCACTCCCACAGAGAGCAATGCCGAGGACAGACTTCTTCATCTGCTTTCTCGTAGGTGTAGTAAATCTCAACATCACATTTAATTTCATGGAAGTTGTCTTAGGCCAATCAACTAGTATGACGTCAAATGTAATTCCAGCAAAGGTTGATCACATCTGGAATATCTAAATAATTCATTTCGTGGAAGTTGTCTTATCCATGAAGGAGGTCAATCAAATAGTATGACGTCAAGTGTAATTCCAGCAAAGGTTGATCACATCTGGAATATCTCTATACTTCAAGATATTCACTACCTTCATGTCTATAATCTGCTTGGAATTTAATTAGCTCAACCAATTCAAAGTTAATAATGGGATTCTCAAGACATTAGAACAGTGATGAAACATGGGGTTGGGGGGGGGGGGGGGGGGGGGGGGGGGACACAATAGCTCAGAATAAAAACAAAACAAGAACATAAAATTCCACGTAAAACTGAAGCAAACAATGTGCAATACCTGCAAGTTCCTCAGAATCTTCTCAAACCAATCAGAGTATGATTCAGCAAAGCGCTCACTGCTGCATTCTTGGAAAGTCACGCCAAGAAAACAAGTTCCCAACCAACGACTATATGGCTAAAGATTTATAAACAGAGGACGCCAATATTAGTAAAGCATGTCTGATGCATTTTCTTTTACATCGAAGATTTAAAAACTGTTAAAGCTATCAGAAAAACAGTTACAGATGTTTAGATTTTATTCTCAGAATATGTTGTATATTGTTCGAGCATGCATGTTTCTGCAGCACAGAAGAACAAAAATATAATACATGCCAGAGTAAAACTATCTAACCAGATGACATAATTCATACTCCCTTCATTCCGAAATATAGGCCTTTTTAGAGATTTCAATACAGACTACATATGGAGCAAAATAAGTGAATCTACGCTCTAAAATATGTCTATATACATCTGTATGTATACAACTTTAAAAGAGGGTGGTAACAAGTAGCACTGAGGAAACATAACAGAACTAAAGTTTCAGTGGTGTGTAGCAACAACTAGCTCAAATCCGCACACCTTGTCACATTGGGTTTAGTATACAAGTGCAACACAAGTTCAGCATTATGATAGAGAGATTTTTTTAAAGTAGCAAATTAGCCCAAATTAGCAAAGTACGGTGAGGGGGGGGCATAAGGCAACATACCGAGTCGCTCTCCACGAGCTCGCCGACGCGCTCGACCCAGGCGTCGACCGTGGCGCGCCACGCCTCGGCGAGCTTTTGGTCCGACGGGTCCTGGAGGACCTCGTTGAGGAGGCCGTGCGTGCGCACCGCCTCGAGGATGGAGGCCAGCTCCTCCGGCGGGACGGTGCTCCCCGGCTGCGGCATCCGCTCGCCAACCACCACTCGGAGCAGACGTGGCTTAAGCCAGTTGTCGTTCACGTCCGCGAGGAAGCCGACGGCGCCGGCCATCGCTGGTTAGTGAGGGGTCTGTGACTGGAGGTGGGCTGAAAGACGTCTCGGCCGGACTTGGGGTGGACGATAATAGGGACGGGGTGCAGGCGGAGCGCGCGGTTGGAAGGAGAGACCGAAGAAGGCGGCGGCTCCGGGACGGAGGGATGGGACGCTGTAAAACCCTAGCGGCTTTGAGCAGCAGAGTTTGGGTAGTTTAAAAAGAAAACTAACTTTGGTCTAAAAATAAAAAGAAAACTAACTACTTTCTCAAAATTCATTTACAAAATCAAAATGTGACGCATACAAGTTTTGTACATATTGTTATTTTTCTGAAAAATATATTCTTAGGCTTGATCAAGTTTTCATAAAAAAACAAAATGTCTATAATATTGTATTGTACCCGATAAACAAACTATAAAAGGTGGGTTGGCTTCTGAATCGCTTTCCTCCTACGCGAGCAGCCAGAATCCCTAGCCGCCGCCGGGGAGCCAATCCTTCTGGCGGCTCCCCTCCGTTGGCGACCTTTTTGTCGTCAGTGGTCAGGGGGATCGTCGAATCCCGCGCGTGCGGTCGTTTTAACTTTAGGTTAGGGCCCTAGTAACTTAGGATTTGGGGTCATTCTACGTCTTGGCTTTGGCAGCGGCGACAGTGATGCTGAATAAAGAAGTTTTAGATTCTTCCGCGATGGGGCAATCGTCTCTATGGCCGGTGATGGATTTGGGAATTAGTTTGTTCAAGTGGGGATGTTGTGGCGGTGGCAACGTCCTTGTGGTGGACTTGCATCCTCGGTCTCCGCCGTTGCGACAACATCTGCTCCAACGTCGGCGCGGAGCTTGGGAGGTAGTCCAGGAGCGGATGCATGTTATGGTCTACATTGACGACATCTGGAAGACGAAACATGTACTGGGTTCGTGGTTGCTAGCTGGCAAGTATGGTTTCCTCTGGCGTCTTAGTCGTGATGAGGTGTCGGATCTGGAGTTCACTGGCGTGTCTGGGTGTTGCCTCGGCTTGGTTCGTTCAATGGCAATGGCTTCGCCTTTGGTAAGCCACCTTGGAGGTCGGCAAAGCTGCATATCAGCTATGGAGTCGCGTCAAGCTCGGGTGAGGAGGTGATTCATTTTTTTTTCTTTGTGGTTGTGGTGGGGGTGCCGGAGAAGTGACGGGCATTGGTGTCAAGTTCAGAGGATTCTTCGGCTTGATTGCAATTTTACTTCTTGGCTGGTGGTCATGTGTGCAAAGGTTAGCGTTTTGTTGTCTTCTCAGCTTTGTCATGTCGGTTTTTATGTGACTTGTACTATAATCTTTATGATATAAATGTGACACGTATTACCATGAAAAAAAAGAAGTTCAAAATAATGGTATTAGGTTTTCCTTCCCTGTCCCTTGACGACTAGGGCAAACTCTCCCCTCCAAGCTTTGCTAGTGAGCCTGTGGATTCGCTTCCCCTCTTCTTGCCACTCTAGCGGCCGGTGGCGGGGTGAAGAATCCCAGTGCCTTCACTCTGATTAGTAGTTTAGGTTAGGTTTTTTAGTCCTCGAATGTGCGGCGCTTCTTCTTTGTGTATGTCTTTCGCGCTTCAATACTCCTCGAGTTCGTCCATCTGACGTACTCCACGAAGCTTCGTCGCAGATTCCTGTCGCCTTCTTGGGGCGGTGACGTTAGGGTTTATCCTCATGTGGCGAGATTTGATGTCAGGTGCTTCAGATCTATTCAAGGGTTCAACGACGACGATTGCAGCTCCAGGGCAATGGTCCTTATAGACACGTGCACAAAGACTTCCCAGCTATCATCGACAAGGTCAAACCGGCTCCGATAGGGGAGCGCCGACAATAGTGCGTCGGAGGCTCGTTCTGGCGATGGTAGTAGTTGTTCAGTGCCCTCAGAATGTTGATGTATTTTTTATTTTGTTTAAGATGCTTTATACTTCCAACGAACTTTAAAAATACCTCAAAGGTGTCGTATACTTCGACACTAGATCGTAGATCATCCCAGAAAAATTCTCACAACTTGTAGGTATATGCTAGCCGCGGGAATCGTCCTGCTTCATCAACATCTACTTCTTCCATTGTGTGGACTATTAGTGCGATGATCATTATCTTTACCACTATGGTGATTCTGGGCATGTTCGCGTGTAGTTATTTTTTTGTTGCATATCACGTTCCCCTACAAAGAATTCACCGCCTAAACTTACTTAAGTCACAAGTTAATAGAAGTGGAACCTCTATATCCAACAAACAAGTAAAGGAAAGCAATAACACAAGGATAATTCATCCTCGAATCCTTGCGGGAGATGAAGATCTTGAGAGATAGTTCTTCCCCGATCCGAAGAGAGGAGGGCTTGAAATTCGGAGGGACTCTTCTCCATGTAGAAGGTTTAAATTGAGCAAATCTGAAAGGATCGAGAAGAGGGGTCTAGAGGGGGGTGATTAGACCCTGAACAAGCAAAAGTGGTTGTTTTTAGTTTCTTCAAGTTAAGGTTGAGATTTAGCACAAGTTTAGGCACTCGTAATACATTTCTAGCAAGCGTGACAAGAGTATATGCAGCGGAAAGAGTAAAGCATGCTAATTGCAAGAAAGTAAAGGGATGGGTTTGGAGTGTGCAAAAGCAATGAAGACACGGAGATTTTTTGTGTGGTTCTGATAGGCGGTGATATCGTACATCCACGTTCATGGAGAGTTCGACCCACGAAGGGTAATGTTTGCGCGAGTCCACGGAGGGCTCCGCCCATGAAGGGTCCATGAAGAAGCAACCTTGTCTATCCCACTATGGCCATCGCCCACAAAGGACATGCCTCACTCAGGTAGTTCTTCACGAAGTAGGCGATCTCCTTGCCCTTACAAACTTCTTGGTTCAACTCCACAACTTGACAGAGGCTCCCAAGCGACACCTAACCAATCTAGGAGACACCACTCTCCAAAAGGTAATAGATGGTGTGTTGATGATGAACTCCTTGCTCTTGTGCTTCAAATGATAGTCTCCCCAACACTCAACTCTCTCTCACACAGACTTGGATATGGTGGAAAGATGATTTGAGTGGAAAGCAACTTGGGGAAGGCTAGAAATCAAGATTCTTGTGGTAGGATTGGAATATCTTGATCTCAACACGTGAGTAGGTGTTTCTCTCTCGGAAAATGTATGGTTGAAGTGTAGGCACGTTCTGATGGCTCTCTCGCGAATGGAGAAGGGGGTGGAAGAGTATATATAGCCTCCACACAAAATCCAACCGTTACACACATTTTACCCATCTCGGTGAGACTGAATAGTTAAACTCGGTGGGACCAATTGTTGGGGAACGTTGCAGAAAATAAAAAAAATTCTACGGTTTCACCAAGATCCATCTATGAGTTCATCTAAGCAACGAGTGAAAGGGGAGATGCATCTACATACCACTTTGTAGATCGCGAGCGGAAGCGTTCAAAAGAACGGGGTTGAAGTAGTCGTTCTCGTCGTGATCCTATCACCAGAGATCCTAGCGCCGAACGGACGGCACCTCCGCGTTCAACACACGTACGGTCAGCGTGACGTCTCCTCCGTCTTGATCTAGCAAGGGGGGAGAAGAGGTTGATGATGATCCAGCAGCACGACGGCGTGGTGGTGGATGCAGCAGAACTCCGGCAGGGTTTCGTCAAGCTGCTGCGGGAGGAGGACGAGGTGTAGCAGGGGGAGGGAGCGCCAAGACTTGGGTGCGGCTGCCCTCCCCCCTGCCCTCCTTTATATAGGCCCCCAGGGGGGGCGTCGGCCCTGGGAGATCAATCTCCCAAGGGGGGGGCGGCGGCCAAGGGGGGTGGAGTGCCCCCCAAGGCAAGTGGTGCACCCCCCCCCTCACCTAGGGTTTCCAACCCTAGGCGCAGGGGGGGCCCAAGGGGGGGCGCACCAGCCCACTAGGGGCTGGTTCCCCTCCCACTTCAGCCCACGGGGCCCTCCGGGATAGGTGGCCCCACCCGGTGGACCCTCGGGACCCTTTCGGTGGTCTCGGTACAATACCGGGTGACCCCGAAACTTTCCCGATGGCCGAAACAGCACTTCCTATATAGTTTTCTTTACCTCCGGACCATTCCAGAACTCCTCGCGACGTCCGAGATCTCATCCGAGACTCCAAACAACATTCGGTTTGCTGCATACTCATATTCATACAACCCTAGCGTCACCGAACCTTAAGTGTGTAGACCCTACGGGTTCGGGAGACATGCAGACATGACCGAGACGGCTCTCCGGTCAATAACCAACAGCAGGATCTGGATACCCATGTTGGCTCCCACATACTCCTCGATGATCTCATCGGATGAACCACGATGTCGAGGGTTCAAGCAACCCGTATACTATTCCCTTTGTCAGACGGTATGTTACTTGCCCGAGACTCGATCGTCGGTATCCCAATACCTCGTTCAGTCTCGTTACCGGCAAGTCACTTTACTCGTACCGTAATGCATGATCCCGTGACCAGACACTTGGTCACTTTGAGCTCATTATGATGATGCACTACCGAGTGGGCCCAGTGATACCTCTTCGTCATACGGAGTGACAAATCCCAGTCTCGATCTGTGTCAACCCAACAGACACTTTCGGAGATACCTGTAGTGCACCTTTATAGTCACCCGGTTACGTTGTGACGTTTGGTACACCCAAAGCACTCCTACGGTATCCGGGAGTTACACGATCTCATGGTCTTAGGAAGAGATACTTGACATTGGAAAAGCTCTAGCAAAATGAACTACACGATCTTGTGCTATGCTTAGGAATGGGTCTTGTCCATCACATCATTCTCCTAATGATGTGATCCCGTTGTCAACGACATCTAATGTCCATAGTCAGAAACCATGACTATCTGTTGACCAACGAGCTAGTCAACTAGAGGCTTACTAGGGACGTATTGTGGTCTATGTATTCACACGTGTATTACGATTTCCGGATAATACAATTATAGCATGAATAAAAGACAATTATCATGAACAAGGAAATATAATAATAATCCTTTTATTATTGCCTCTAGGGCATATTTCCAACAGTCTCCCACTTGCACTAGAGTCAATAATCTAGTTACATTGTGATGAATCGAACACCCATAGAGTTCTGGTGTTGATCATGTTTTGCTCGCGAGAGAGGTTTAGTCAACGGATCTGCGACATTCAGATCCGTATGTACTTTGCAAATATCTATGTCTCCATCTTGAACATTTTCACGGATGGAGTTGAAGCGACGCTTGATGTGCCTGGTCTTCTTGTGAAACCTGGGCTCCTTGGCAAGGGCAATAGCTCCAGTGTTGTCACAGAAGAGTTTGATCGGCCCCGACGCATTGGGTATGACTCCTAGGTCGGTGATGAACTCCTTCACCCAAATTGCTTCATGCGCTGCCTCCGAGGCTGCCATGTACTCCGCTTCACATGTAGATCCCGCCACGACGCTCTGCTTGCAGCTGCACCAGCTTACTGCTCCACCATTCAACATATACACGTATCCGGTTTGTGACTTAGAGTCATCCAGATCTGTGTCGAAGCTAGCGTCGACGTAACCCTTTACGACGAGCTCTTCGTCACCTCCATAAACGAGAAACATGTCCTTTGTCCTTTTCAGGTACTTCAGGATATTCTTGACCGCTGTCCAGTGTTCCTTGCCGGGATTACTTTGGTACCTTCCTACCAAACTTACGGCAAGGTTTACATCAGGTCTGGTACACAGCATGGCATACATAATAGATCCTATGGCTGAGGCATAGGGGATGACGCTCATCTCTTCTTTATCTTTTGCCGTGGTCGGGCATTGAGCCGAGCTCAATCTCACACCTTGCAGTACAGGCAAGAACCCTTTCTTGGACTGATCCATTTTGAACTTCTTCAAAATCTTATCAAGGTATGTGCTTTGTGAAAGACCTATGAGGCGTCTCGATCTATCCCTATAGATCTTGATGCCTAATATGTAAGCAGCTTCTCCAAGGTCCTTCATTGAAAAACACTTATTCAAGTAGGCCTTAATGCTGTCCAAGAATTCTATATCATTTCCCATCAAAAGTATGTCATCTACATATAATATGAGAAATGCTACAGAGCTCCCACTCACTTTCTTGTAAACGCAGGCTTCTCCATAAGTCTGCATAAACCCAAACGCTTTGATCATCTCATCAAAGCGAATGTTCCAACTCCGAGATGCTTGCACCAGCCCATAAATGGATCGCTGGAGCTTGCATACTTTGTTAGCATTCTTAGGATCGACAAAACCTTCCGGCTGCATCATATACAGTTCTTCCTTAAGATGCCCGTTAAGGAATGCCGTTTTGACGTCCATCTGCCATATCTCATAATCATAGTATGCGGCAATTGCTAACATGATTCGGACGGACTTAAGCTTCGCTACTGGAGAGAAAGTCTCATCGTAGTCAATCCCTTGAACTTGCCGATAACCCTTAGCGACAAGTCGAGCTTTATAGATGGTTACATTACCATCCGCGTCCGTCTTCTTCTTAAAGATCCATTTGTTTTCTATCGCTCGCCGATCATCGGGCAAGTCAGTCAAAGTCCATACTTTGTTTTCATACATGGATTCTATCTCGGATTGCATGGCTTCAAGCCATTTGTTGGAATCTGGGCCCGCCATCGCTTCTTCATAGTTCGAAGGTTCACCGTTGTCTAACAACATGATTTCCAGGACAGGGTTGCCATACCACTCTGGTGTGGAACGTGTCCTTGTGGACCTACGAAGTTCAGTAGCAACTTGATCAGAAGTACCTTGATCATCATCATTAATTTCCTCTCCAGTCGGTGTAGGCACCACAGGAACATTTTCCTGAGCTGCACTACTTTCCGGTTCAAGAGGTAGTACTTCATCGAGTTCTACTTTCCTCCCACTTACTCCTTTCGAGAGAAACTCTTTTTCCAGAAAGGATCCGTTCTTGGCAACAAAGATCTTGCCCTCGGATCTTAAGTAGAAGGTATACCCAATGGTTTCCTTAGGGTATCCTATGAAGACGCATTTTTCCGACTTGGGTTCGAGCTTTTCAGGTTGAAGTTTCTTGACATAAGCATCGCATCCCCAAACTTTTAGAAACGACAGCTTAGGTTTCTTCCCAAACCATAATTCATACGGTGTCGTCTCAACGGATTTAGACGGTGCCCTATTTAAAGTGAATGTAGCTGTCTCTAGAGCGTATCCCCAAAATGATAGCGGTAAATCGGTAAGAGACATCATAGATCGCACCATATCCAATAGAGTGCGATTACGACGTTCGGACACACCGTTACGCTGAGGTGTTCCAGGCGGCGTGAGTTGTGAAACGATTCCACATTTTCTTAAGTGTGTACCAAATTCGTGACTTAAATATTCTCCTCCACGATCCGATCGTAAGAATTTTATCTTTCGGTCACGTTGATTCTCTACTTCATTCTGAAATTCCTTGAACTTTTCAAAGGTCTCAGACTTGTGTTTCATCAAGTAGACATACCCATATCTACTCAAGTCATCAGTGAGAGTGAGAACATAACGATATCCTCCGCGAGCCTCAACGCTCATTGGACCGCACACATCGGTATGTATGATTTCCAACAAGTTGGTTGCTCGCTCCATTGTTCCGGAGAACGGAGTCTTGGTCATTTTGCCCATGAGGCATGGTTCGCATGTGTCAAATGATTCATAATCGAGAGACTCTAAAAGTCCATCAGCATGGAGCTTCTTCATGCGCTTGACACCAATGTGACCAAGGCGGCAGTGCCACAAGTATGTGGGACTATCGTTATCAACTTTACATCTTTTGGTATTCACGCTATGAATATGTGTAACATTACGTTCGAGATTCATTAAGAATAAACCATTGACCATCGGGGCATGACCATAAAACATATCTCTCATATAAATAGAACAACCATTATTCTTGGATTTAAATGAGTAGCCATCTCGTATCAAACGAGATCCAGATACAATGTTCATGCTCAAACTTGGCACTAAATAACAATTATTGAGGTTCATAACTAATCCCGTGGGTAAATGTAGAGGTAGCGTGCCGACGGCGATCACATCGACCTTGGAACCATTCCCGACGCGCATCGTCACCTCGTCCTTCGCCAGTCTCCGCTTATTCCGCAGCTCCTGCTGTGAGTTACAAATGTGAGCAATGGCACCGGTATCAAATACCCAGGAGTTACTACGAGTACTGGTAAGGTACACATCAATTACATGTATATCAAATATACCTTTAGTGTTGCCGGCCTTCTTGTCCGCTAAGTATTTGGGGCAGTTCCGCTTCCAGTGACCCTTCCCCTTGCAATAAAAGCACTCAGTCTCAGGCTTGGGTCCATTCTTTGACTTCTTCCCGGCAACTGGCTTACCGGGCGCGGCAACATCTTTGCCGTCCTTCTTGAAGTTCTTCTTACCCTTGCCCTTCTTGAACTTAGTGGTCTTATTGACCATCAACACTTGATGTTCTTTCTTGATTTCAACCTCTGCTGACTTCAGCATTGAGAATACTTCAGGAATGGTCTTCACCATCCCCTGCATATTGTAGTTCAACACAAAGCTCTTGTAGCTCGGTGGGAGCGACTGAAGGATTCTGTCAATGACCGCCTCGTCCGGGAGGTTGATCTCCAGCTGGGACAGGCGGTTGTGCAACCCAGACATTTTGAGTATGTGCTCACTGACAGAACTGTTTTCCTCCATCTTACAACTATAGAACTTGTCGGAGACTTCATATCTCTCGACCCGGGCATGAGCTTGGAAAACCATTTTCAGCTCCTCGAACATCTCATATGCTCCGTGCTTCTCAAAACGCTTTTGGAGCCCCGGTTCTAAGCTGTAAAGCATGCCGCACTGAACGAGGGAGTAATCATCAGCACGTGATTGCCAAGTGTTCATAACGTCTTGGTTCTCTGGGATGGGTGCTTCACCTAGCGGTGCATCTAGGACATAATCTTTCTTGGCTGCTATGAGGATGATCCTCAGGTTCCGGACCCAGTCCGAATAGTTGCTGCCATCATCTTTCAGCTTGGTTTTCTCTAGGAACGCGTTGAAGTTCATGTTGACATGAGCGTTGGCCATTTGATCTACAAGACATATTTTGCAAAAGTTTTAGACTAAGTTCATGATAATTAAGTTCATCTAATCAAATTATTTAATGAACTCCCACTCAGATTAGACATCCCTCTAGTCATCTAAGTGTTACACGATCCGAGTCGACTAGGCCTTGTCCGATCATCACGTGAGACGGACTAGTCATCATCGGTGAACATCTCCATGTTGATCGTATCTTCCATACGACTCATGTTCGACCTTTCGGTCTCTGTGTTCCGAGGCCATGTCTGTACATGCTAGGCTCGTCAAGTTAACCCTAAGTGTTCTGCATGTGTAAATCTGTCTTACACCCGTTGTATGTGAACGTAAGGATCTATCACACCCGATCATCACATGGTGCTTCGAAACGACGAACTTTAGCAACGGTGCACAGTTAGGGGGAACACTTTCTTGAAATTATTATAAGTGATCATCTTATTTACTACCGCCGTTCTAAGTAAACAAGATGCATAAACATAATAAACATCACATGCAATTATATAAGTAGTGACATGATATGGCCAATATCATATAGCTCCTTCGATCTCCATCTTCGGGGCTCCATGATCATCTTCGTCACCGGCATGACACCATGATCTCCATCATTGTGTCTTCATGAAGTTGTCACGCCAACGACTACTTCTACTTCTATGGCTAACGCGTTTAGCAATAAAGTAAAGTAATTTACATGGCGTTCTTCAATGACACGCAGGTCATACAAAAATAAAGACAACTCCTATGGCTCCTGCCGGTTGTCATACATCGACATGCAAGTCGTGATTCCTATTACAAGAACATGATCTCATACATCACAATATATCATTCATCATTCATCACAACTTATGGCCATATCACATCACATGACAATTGCTGCAAAAGCAAGTTAGACGTCCTCTAATTATTGTTGCATCTTTGACGTGGCTGCAATTGGGTTCTAGCAAGAACGTTTTCTTACCTACGAATAACCACAACGTGATTTTGTCAACTTCTATTTACCCTTCATAAGGACCCTTTTCATCTAATCCGCTCCAACTAAAGTAGGAGAGACAGACACCCGCTAGCCACCTTATGCAACTAGTGCATGTCAGTCGGTGGAACCTGTCTCACGTAAGCGTACGTGTAAGGTCGGTCCGGGCCGCTTCATCCCACAATACCGCTGAAGCAAGAAAAGACTAGTAGCGGCAAGCAAGTTGACAAGATCTACGCCCACAACAAAATTGTGTTCTACTCGTGCAATAGAGAACTACGCATAGACCTAGCTCATGATGCCACTGTTGGGGAACGTTGCAGAAAATAAAAAATTTCCTACGGTTTCACCAAGATCCATCTATGAGTTCATCTAAGCAACGAGTGAAAGGGATATGCATCTACATACCACTTTGTAGATCGCGAGCGGAAGCGTTCAAAAGAACGGGGTTGAAGTAGTCGTTCTCGTCGTGATCCTATCACCGGAGATCCTAGCGCCGAACGGACGGCACCTCCGCGTTCAACACACGTACGGTCAGCGTGACGTCTCCTCTGTCTTGATCCAGCAAGGGGGAAGGAGAGGTTGATGATGATCCAGCAGCACGACGGCGTGGTGGTGGATGCAGCAGAACTCCGGCAGGGCTTCGCCAAGCTGCTGCGGGAGGAGGACGAGGCGTAGCAGGGGGAGGGAGGCGCCAATACTTGGGTGCGGCTGCCCTCCCCCCTGCCCTCCTTTATATAGGCCCCCAGGGGGGGCGCCGGCCCTGGGAGATCAATCTCCCAAGGGGGGGCGGCGGCCAAGGGGGGTGGAGTGCCCCCCCCCCCACCTAGGGTTTCCAACCCTATGCACAGGGGGGCCCAAGGGGGGGCGCACCAACCCACTAAGGGCTGGTTCCCCTCCCACTTCAGCCCACGGGGCCCTCCGGGATAGGTGGCCCTACCCGATGAACCCTCGGGACCCTTCCGGTGGTCCCGGTACAATACCGGGTGACCCCGAAACTTTCCCGATGGCCAAAACAGCACTTCCTATATAGTTTTCTTTACCTCCGGACCATTCCGGAACTCCTTGCGACGTCCGGGATCTCATCCGGGACTCCGAACAACATTCGGTTTGCTGCATACTCATATTCATACAACCCTAGCATCACCGAACCTTAAGTGTGTAGACCCTACGGGTTCGGGAGACATGCAGACATGACCGAGACGGCTCTCCGGTCAATAACCAACAGCGGGATCTGGATACCCATGTTGGCTCCCACATACTCCTCGATGATCTCATCAGATGAACCACGATGTCGAGGGTTCAAGCAACCCCGTATACTATTCCCTTTGTCAGACGGTATGTTACTTGCCCGAGACTCGATCGTCGGTATCCCAATACCTCGTTCAGTCTCGTTACCGGCAAGTCACTTTACTCGTACCGTAATGCATGATCCCGTGACCAGACACTTGGTCACTTTGAGCTCATTATGATGATGCACTACCGAGTGGGCCCAGTGATACCTCTCCGTCATACGGAGTGACAAATCCCAGTCTCGATCCATGTCAACCCAACAAACACTTTTGGAGATACCTGTAGTGCACCTTTATAGTCACCCAGTTACGTTGTGACGTTTGGTACACCCAAAGCACTCCTACGGTATCCGGGAATTACACGATCTTATGGTCTAAGGAAGAGATACTTGACATTGGAAAAGCTCTAGCAAAACGAACTACACGATCTTGTGCTATGCTTAGGAATGGGTCTTGTCCATCACATCATTCTCCTAATGATGTGATCCCGTTGTCAACGACATCTAATGTCCATAGTCAGGAAACCATGACTATCTGTTGACCAACGAGCTAGTCAACTAGAGGCTTACCGGGGACGTATTATGGTCTATGTATTCACAGATGTATTACGATTTCCGGATAATACAATTATAGCATGAATAAAAGACAATTATCATGAACAAGGAAATATAATAATAATACTTTTATTATTGCCTCTAGGGCATATTTCCAACACCAATTAGTTCAAAATGTGAACGTTAGGAATCTCGGTGGGACCGACTGGAACAACTCAGTTGGGACCGATGTGCTAGGGCTTTAGGGCAAACATCATCTCGGTGGCACCGATTGCATCAACTAGGTGGGACCGAAGTGAAGCAATAAGCAACAGAGAGAATGTCAAGCTAACTCGATGAGACCGATTGCATAACTTGGTGAGACCGAAATAAATGCAACGAGTCACAGAGTGTTGGCAAGGCCATCTCGGTGAGACCGAGACCCGTATCGGTGAAACCGAATTGCTAGGGTTTCTGGCAATGGCTATGTCACATGAACTCGGTGGCGCCGAATAGAAAGAATCAGTGGGGCGGAGTTGGAGTTTAGGGTTTTGACATATTTGGATGGAGAAAGTGGTTGAGGGTTTTGCAGCAATATCACTAAGCATTTGAGCAAGCAAGCCATTAAGAAACACCTCATCCCATTTTAAAAGTATTGGCTTTCCTATGGACTCATTGTGATCTTGGATCACTAAAATAAGGATGAAGAATCTTGAGATTTAGCCAATGTAGGTCCTTAGCACCTTGAAGGGGCTCCACGTCCTCTTGTCCTTTCCACACCATTGTTGAACTTGTCTGAAATACACTAGATAAAAGCATTAGTCCAACAAGAGATATGTTGGCATTAATTACCAAAATCACCCAGGGAGCACTTGTGATTGCAAAATCTCTCTCAAGTTCTTAGTTTATGATTTGCTAACCCTTGGTCTAAGGAGGTGTACGGTTTAGTCTAGTAACAAAGCGGATTCGTGGGACAAAGAGATACATGGTCAGGGGTCTGTTGACTATCCGTACGCAGCTAGCCAGAGAGTCCGACTCCATTCAGCCCAGACAGTCCTGCCCCCCAGAGCGGACTCAACTTTGGGCCGGTGTGGGTGTTGGGTGGCTGGCATAGTCAGACAATCCGGGTCCATTATGGATGGACGATTTGACCCCTAGTGCCAATGAAGAGCGCCAGGGACCATACAAGATGCAGGCGTGTCTGGTTGCTGGAGCTGACGGGGGGTTGGACAATCCAGGCGGCTAATGTTTGGATGTGAGAAGGTCCACACAGAGGAGAGACTGCCCAGGTGCTCTCGACCTAGATCATACATGTGCCGAACTATCTGGCCTCCTAGCTACACTGGTACAGCGAGGTGCTATACAAACGGTTTTTAACCCATTTCCGCAATGGCATTTCGAACCATCGCTAAGTGAGTGACTGCGATAGGGGGGTCCTTCCCACACAAACCAGAAACCATCGGGGATAGGGAGCCTTGATGCATACAGTTGTCCCTACTGAACTATTTCTAATATCTTGAATATCCGAAATGCTCCATCCTTGCAACTCGTTTATGCTCGGATTGCCATCGCAGTCGGTATTCTGTGGTGCTACATTTACGATGCATGACCCATCACAAACAATTCAGGATTATAGAAGCAGACAATCACAAACATTTACTTTTCCTCGACTGTATGCGATTCGATGTAAGAGCACACACAGTTGTCGCTATAAAACTATATGCGAAGCTTGAATACATCCCACACGATCCATCCGTCGTACCCGCGTCGGATGATCGACCTATCCCACGCGTTCTTCTATGACCAAACGTTTGCGACGCGCACAACTTCACAAATAATCCATAATCACGAAGCATGTGTGATAAGGTGACTATGGCAAACATTTAATAAGAAAGAACTCTGTGCGATGTTGATGTTAATCGCACACATTTTTTCTTGGCTGGTCGTGTGTGCAGTAGAGATTGATTGCACATGTAGTGGATCCTAGAGACGTGTCTGATCTCCACGTCTATCGCAGACGTTTCGCTTTCGCAAACCGTGTGGAGTGTAATCCCTAATTTAAAATCACATGTTTTGAATTTGAAAATAGGCAATCACTTATTTCACATCCAACCATGTTTATTACAAATATAGGTTCAACCACGAATGCATAATTCGATGCACAGGTACATATACTGAAGAACTGCAGAAGCACCAAGTAAAGAATGATGAACCACAATTGTACTAAAGACTGTAAGAGAGAGGCGAAAGACATTCTGGTTGCTAGAGAAGGTGAAGCGGAATGCCCATATTGTGCCCTCCTCCATGCGTAATGAGCGCACGACTCTAGACAAACCCCTTGTGATGGCTTCCCGTCCATCCTTCACTGTCTTCATTAGGACTTCTCGTTGCTCATTGTAGTCTGGATGAAATAGTTTAACCTTCATTGCGTGTCCACCAATCATGTACTTTGCGAGGTAATCTTGAGTGAACTGCTTTGGGATCCACTGCAAACAAAAAAAATTCAGACATTATTGTCTAACAACTCATTATGGGTAGTAAAAAGAGAAGGTTGCAGAGTTTGTAGTTACCATCCTAAAACTAACTGTTATGTTGGATAGACCATAAACAAATAATTTGCTTGCCACCATTCATATCTTTTTGCTAATAATCCTTATCACTTTCCTAACTTGATGCTTGTTCATGAATATCTTATTGCCCCATACCTAAAAAGGGTCGATGCGTGGATCCTTGCCAATGGCATATGTACCTACAAGCAACAAGTCAATATTAGAAGCTAACAAGTGTCTAGGCCTGGATCTATATGCACTACATTATGGAACGACGGGGGGAGTACAGGCCGAGGGATGAAACTAACCTCGGCAGAAAATGGTGGCCACTCCTGTTGTTGTCCTGCATAAGTAGTGGAAAGGCATGATAAGTACAACAACCTTAACATCAAACAAATATAGCAAAGGTAAACAACATCATCTCCAAATGATAGCTTGAATGTGTTAGTTTCAGCATGCTGTTAAAGCAGATATAAATGGAAGGCAATGTTACCGACAACAGGCTTAACGTCCATCAAATATTGCAATTCAAACTGGTATTGTTGAAAATGAATAGAATGTAGGTAATGCTTAAACATCACACTGGATAAATGTGTAAAACTGAAATAAAGGGCATGTGTTAACTACACCAGGCATAACTAGAACCAAATATAGCCGTTCAAACTGGTATTGATGCAGTCGAGCGGCACAATTCCGACTTGCACATAATGAATATCACATTGTGAATGACTGAAATAAACAAGGCATAAATGATCAGTATAACAACCAAATATAGCCATTGAAAACTAGACAGAGTCTCGCTGCAACCAACCTAACAAGCAAATACAGATAAACATGGCATATGCTTGAAAACTAGACAAATGCTCACTACAACCAACCTAACAAGGAAATACAGATAAACAAGGCATCTACTTGAAAACTGGACAAATCCTCACTGCAAACAACCTAACAACCAAATACAGATAAACAAGGCATCTGCTTGATAACTAGACAAATGCTCACTGCAACCAACCTAAGAACCAAATACATATAAACAAGGCATCTACTCAATAACTGGAAAAATGCTCATTGCAACCAACCTAACAACCAAATACATATGAACAAGGCATCTACTCACTATAAAAAACCAAATATAGCCATTCGTGAAACTAAAGTGGACAATTCATACTTAAACATCACATAGCCCTATTGAATAATACATTTTTGCATAACTGAATAATTAAACACGGCACAGTTAAAACACTGCAAGGCAAATGCTACTACAATAAAGGGTATGGGTTGGCAAGCTAGAAAAAGGTAAGATTTGCTGATAGGACGTTGCCTCACATGTCATGGACGGGATCCTTCCTGTTGGAAGAGCACAAACCCATGGTGCGCTTTCTGACGTCACAGATGGGTTGTTTCACCTTGGAAGAACCTTTGTGGGTGCCCTCCTCGTGGTCGTGGTCGATGAGATCTGACTTGGCAATTGAGGATCCCAAGCCACCGTTGTAGAATGTGTCCTTCCGAAATGACAAAATGGGCTCGATGGCGTACAAGGATCACAAATCCTTGATCGCGTGGCGGAGGAGATCGGCGGCAAGGCCGTCGAAGAGATCGATGGTGGTTGAACCAGAGGGGTTGGGGATGGACCACTTAACCTGTGACATGGCCCGCGTGAGGCCATCGTTGTTGACGAGCTTGATGTCGTAGCCAACTTTCCCAAGATACAGTAATACGCTAGTCCGCTGACATGAAGCCTTCAGCATGGCAACATAGTCAACGTCTTCGCGGGCTTCCACGCCGATGTGTTGCTCTGGGATCGGCAGGTCGGGGCGAACGGCGGCCACCTCGCCAACGTCCACCGGAGAGGCCATGATAAACCTCTTCTTGGCCGAACACTCATCGGGCTCCCTTAGATACGTGGTCGAGCTTAGGCTGCGACATTCTGGAGCAGGGGGTGTGGATCTAGCGGGGAGGGACACCACAAGCCTCATCTAAAGACTCATGGGAGTGGGACGACGGTATGGGAATCGTTGGGTAACCTGGACTTTATTATCTAACCTAGGAGGAACGGGCAACCAGTAGGGGTTGGCGGCGGCGGCGGCGAGCTAGGGTTCGAGGGGGAGACGGGGGTAGGTGGGGGACTATGGAGGGGTGGTGGTGTTTGAGGATACGCCGCGGCTACTGAAATTTTTAGTAATGGTGGGTGGAGATGGTGGTGGACGAGGGAGGGCAACGGTTCAAATGCCTCAACTACTGCATTTTTACTATAAGGTCGGTGCTAGAGGAGTGTGGGCAACGGTTCAAGTACGGCGGCTACTAAAATTTGGGTAAAGGAATTGATGCGGGGCGGGAGTACCTAAGATCGTGCATGGTCCAGTAAGAATATGCGTGTATGATAATAAGGAAAAGTGGCAAAACCGCTGATTTTTGCAACGCTCAAGACGGGTAGTTTGTTTTTAGATTTCTAGCTAGCTGGTCTATCGCACACGGTTCGTCCTAATTTTTAGACGCGGACGTGGAATTCAATCTAAATAAACTACCCGCCTTTAGCTTGCGCATGTGGTGATTTTATAGCGTACTTGCATCGCACATGGTTGAGCCAGTACCTCCACCTTTGCTCGCGCTTGCGTAGTCGTGGTGATTCACAACACACTTGCGTCGCACACGGTTAAGACATTATACCCGTGTCCGTTGAGTGTCATCAAAGTCTTTGCAGCAAAAAAACGTTAGAGAGGGTCAGAAGACAGCCACACCAGCATGTGGCCCAAATATATATGAGTGAAAAGGGTGGTTTGTGATGTTCAAAATTCCAATGAACAACTTTGACCGCGCGGGCCCATGATTGGGCGTGTCGTCGAAGATGGATGAGAAGGGCCAGAAGTCAAGAACCACTTGGAAGTGGCCAAATATATGAAGGAACATAGGGTGTGTTTTTAAAACTTTAAATACACAATGCACAACTTTGGTGGCACCTGCCTCGCAAACCCGAAAGCACCCTTGAATATATCTATAATGACATAATGTTGTAACTAGCTAGGGTGCTTGACCCACCTCCCACTTCGTGTCAACGGGGCGGATGCACGTAATGATACTTTGGTCATACATGCATGTCGCCATGACCTACTATAAGACGGACCAGTGAATCTATCATTTGGTCAAACAACAATTGTTGTTGTCGATAAACCGCTTGGGCCAATAGATTGAACCATCATAAAAAATCGCACGAGAGGGACCACAAACCCAGCACCTCTTGCATGCGGCCCAAAATGATGTATGTTGGAAGGGGTGATGTGTGTTTCCAATATAGAATAATGTACAATTTAGATGTGGTGCCTACCTCACAACAACCATGAAGGCAAGGTAGTTAAGGACAAGATACGTAGGGACACATGTGTAGGTCAAAACAGCAATCCGAGCATGTGGGAGGGAATCCTAACAACGCATGAGCTCAAGCTTTGGTTGAGCGACATGTGACGGTGACCGGCCCTAACATGAACTAGGAGGAATCCATTCATGGCCAACACATACCCCTCGTTACCGGTCAAAGGGATGATATATATACACTCGGGGAGCCCACAAATATGCGTGTCGTCACAAAAAACCGCACAAGGAGACATGGTCGATCAGAAGACCCCGTATACACTACATGCGGCCCGAAAATATGTATGGGTACGGTGGTGTGTGATGTGTTTAAATCCCAAATGCACAACTTCGATGGGCCACCAACTATATTACAAACCGAACACCGTACTCGACCCCAAGCCTGGTTCAATATGTACAATGTCGGTTTCCCAACTTCGAGACGACCGGGGGGGGGGGGTGTTGTCCAACGCATGCGCTCAAACTTTATTTGGTCTAACATGGCACACAAAGCAATAGGAGACCGATATCTTGTATATGGTCTCAAGTCTCTCTCACACAGACTTGGATATGGTGGAAAGATGATTTGAGTGGAAAGCAACTTGGGGAAGGCTAGAAATGAAGATTCTTGTGGTAGGATTGGAATATCTTAATCTCAACACATGAGTAGGTGTTTATCTCTCAGAAAATGTATGGTTGAAGTGTAGGCATGTTCTGATGGCTCTCTCGAGAATGGAGAAGGGGGTGGAAGAGTATATATAGCCTCCACACAAAATCCAACTGTTACACACATTTGACCCATCTCGGTGAGACCGAATAGTTAAACTCGGTGGGACCAATTAGTTCAAAATGTGAATGTTAGGAATCTCGATGGGACCGACTGGAACAACTCAGTTGGGACCGATGTGCTAGGGCTTTAGGGCAAACATCATCTCGGTGGCACCGATTGCATCAACTAGGTGGGACCAAAGTGAAGCAATAAGCAACAGAGAGAATGTCAAGCTAACTCGGTGAGACCGATTGCATAACTTGGTGAGACCGAAATAAATGCAACAAGTCACAGAGTGTTGGCAAGGCCATCTCGGTGAGACCGAGGACCCGTATCGGTGAAACCGAATTGCTAGGGTTTCTGGCAATGGCTATGTCACATGAACTCGGTGGCGCCGGATAGAAAGAATCGGTGGGGCGGAGTTGGAGTTTAGGGTTTTGACATATTTGGATGGAGAAAGTGGTTGAGGGTTTTGCAGCAATATCACTAAGCATTTGAGCAAGTAAGCCATTAAGAAACACCTCATCCCATTTTAATAGTATTGGCTTTCCTATGGACTCAATGTGATCTTGGATCACTAAAACAAGGATGAAGAGTCTTGAGATTTAGCCAATGCATGTCCTTAGCACCTTGAAGGGGCTCCACGTCCTCTTGTCCTTTCCACACCATTGTTGAACTTGTCTGAAATACACTAGATAAAAGCATTAGTCCAACAAGAGATATGTTGACATTAATTACCAAAATCACCTAGGGAGCACTTGTGATTTCAAAATCTCTCTCAAGTTCTTAGTTTATGGTTTGCTAACCCTTTGTCTAAGGAGGTGTACGATTTAGTCTAGTAACAAAGCGGATTTGTGGGACAAAGAGATACATGGTCAGGGGTCTGTTGACTATCCGTACGCAGCTAGCCAGAGAGTCCGACTCCATTCAGCCCAGACAGTCCAGCCCCTGGAGCGGACTCAACTTTGGGATGGTGTGGGTGTTGGGTGGCTGGCATAGTCGGGCAATCCGGGTCCATTGTGGATGGACGATTTGACCACTGGTGCCAATGAAGAGCGCCAGGGACCATACAAGATGCAGGCGTGTCTGGTTGCTGGAGCTGACGGGGGTTGGACAATCCAGGCGGCTAATGTTTGGATGTGAGAAGGTCCACACAGAGGAGAGACTGCCCAGGTGCTCTCGACCTAGATCATACATGTGCCGAACTATCTGGCCTCCTGGCTACACTGGTACAATGAGGTGCTATACAAACGGTTTTTAACCCCTTTCCAGAATGGCATTTCAAACCATCGCCAAGTGAGTGACTGCGATAGGGGGGGTCCTTCCCACACAAACCAGAAACCATCGGGGATAGGAAGCCTTGATGCATACAGTTGTCCCTACTGAACTGTTTCTGATATCTTGAATATCTGAAATGCTCCATCCTTGCAACTCGTTTATGCTCGGATTGCTATCGCAGTCGGTATTCTGTGGTGCTACGTTTACGATGCATGACCCATCACAAACGATTCAGGATTATAGAAGCAGACAATCACACACATTTACTTTTCCTTGGCTGTATGCGATTCGATGTAAGAGCACACACAATTGTCACTATAAAACTATATGCGAAGCTTGAATACATCCCACACGATTCATCCGTCGTACCCGCGTTGGATGATCGACCTATCCCACGCGTTCTTCTGTGACCAAACGTTTGCGATGCGCACAACATCACAAACAATCCATAATCGCGAAGCATGTGTGATAAGGTGACTATGGCAAACATTTAATAAGAAAGAACTGTGTGCGATGTTGTTGTTAATCGCACACATTTTTCTTGGCTGATCGTGTGTGTAGTAGAGATTGATTGCACATGTAGTGGATCCTAGAGACGTGTGTGATCTCCACGTCTACCGCAGACATTTCACTTTCACAAACCGTGTGCAGTGTAATCCCTAATTTAAAAATCACATGTTTTGAATTTGAAAATAGGCAATCACTTATTTCATATCCAACCATGTTTATTACAAATATAGGTTCAACCACGAATGCATAATTCGAAGCACATGTACATATACTGAAGAACTGCAGAAGCACCAAGTAAAGAATGATGAACCATAGTTGTACTAAAGACTGTGAAGAGAGAGGCGAAAGACATTCTGGTTGCTAGAGAAGGTGAAGCGGAATGCCCATATTGCGCCCTCCTCCATGCGTAATGAGCGCATGACTCTAGGACAACCCCTTGTGATGGATGCCCGTCCATCCTTCACTGTCTTCATTAGGACTTCTCGATGCTCATTGTAGTCTGGATGAAATACTTTAACCTTCATTGCGTGTCCACCAATCATGTACTTTGCGAGGTAATCTTGAGTGATCTGCTTCGGGAACCACTGCAAACGAAAAACATACAGACATTGTTGTCTAACAACTCATTATGGGCAGTAAAAAGAGAAGGCTGCAGAGTTTGTAGTTACCATCCTACAACTCACTGTTATGTTGGATAGACCATAAACAAATAATTTGCTTGCCACCATTCGTATGTTTTTGCTAATAATCCTTATCACTTCCCTCACTTGATGCTTGTTCATGAATATCTTATTGCCCCATACCTAAAAAGGGTCGATGCGTGGATCCTTGCCAATGACATATGTACCTACAAGCAACAAGTCAATATTAGAAGCTAACAAGTGTCTAGGCCTCGATCTATATGCACTACATTATGGAACGACGGGGGGAGTACAAGCCGAGGGATGAAACTAACCTCGGCGGAAAATGGTGGCCACTCCCGTTGTTGTCCTCCATAACTAGTGGAAATGCATGATAAGTACAACAACCTTAACATCAAACAAATATAGCAAAGGTAAACAACATCATCTCCAAATGGTAGCTTGAATGTGTTAGTTTCAGCATGCTGTTAAAGCAGATAGAAATGTAAGGCAATGTTACCGACAACAGTCTTAATAACCATCAAATATTGCAATTCAAACTGGTATTGTTGAAAATGAATAGAATGTAGGTAATGCTTAGACATCACACTGGATAAATGTGTAAAACTGAAATAAAGGGCATGTGTTAACTACACCAGGCATAACTAGAACCAAATATAGCCGTTCAAACTGGTATTGATGCAGTCGAGCGGCACAATTCCGACTTGCACATAATGAATATCACATTGTGAATGACTGAAATAAACAAGGCATAAATGATCAGTATAACAACCAAATATAGCCATTGAAAACTAGACAGAGTCTCGCTGCAACCAACCTAACAAGCAAATACAGATAAACATGGCATATGCTTGAAAACTAGACAAATGCTCACTGCAACCAACTTAACAAGGAAATACAGATAAACAAGGCATCTACTTGAAAACTGGACAAATCCTCACTGCAAACAACCTAACAACCAAATACAGATAAACAAGGCATCTGCTTGATAACTAGACAAATGCTCACTGCAACCAACCTAAGAACCAAATACATATAAACAAGGCATCTGCTGAATAACTGAAAAAAATGCTCATTGCAACCAACCTAACAACCAAATACATATGAATAAGGCATCTACTCACTATAAAAAAACAAATATAGCCATTCGTGAAACCGAAGTGGACAATTCATACTTAAACATCACATAGCCCTATTGAATAATACATTTTTGCATAACTGAATAATTAAACACGTCACAGTTAAAACACCGCAAGGCAAATGCTACTACAATAAAGGGTACGGGTTGGCAAGCTAGAAAAAGGTAAGATTTGCTGATAGGATGTTGCCTCACATGTCATGGATGGGATCCTTCCAGTTGGAAGAGCACAAACCCGTGGTGCGCTTTCTGACGTCAGAGATGGGTTGTTTCACCTTGGAAGGACCTTTGTGGGTGCCCTCCTCGTGGTCGTGGTCGATGAGATCTGACTTGGCAATTGAGGATCCCAAGCCGCCGTTGTAGAATGTGTCCTTCCGAAATGACAAAATGGGCTCGATGGCGTACAAGGATCACAAATCCTTGACCGCGTGGCGGAGGAGATCAGCGACAGGGCCGTCGAAGAGATCGATGGTGGTTGAACCAGAGGGGTTGGGGATGGACCACTTAACCTGTGACATGGCCCGCGTGAGGCCATCGCTGTTGATGAGCTTGATGGCGTAGCCAACTTTCCCAAGATACAGTAATACGCTAGTCCGCTGACATGAAGCCCTCAGCATGGCAACATAGTCAACATCTTCGCGGGCTTCCACGGTGATGTGTTGCTCTGGGATCGGCAGGTCGGGGCGAACGGCGGCCACCTTGCCAACATCCACCGGAGAGGCCATGATAAACCTCTTCCTAGCCGAACGCTCGTCGGGCTCCCTGAGATACGTGGTCGAGCTTAGGTTGCGACATTCTGGAGCAGGGGATGTGGATCTGGCGGGGAGGGACACCACAAGCCTCATCTAAAGACCCAGGGGAGTAGGATGACGGTATGGGAATCCTTGGGTAACCTGGACTTTATTATCTAACCTAGGAGGAACGGGCAGACCGGTAGGGGTTGGCGGCGGCGGCGGCGAGCTAGGTTCGAGGGGGAGAGGGGGGGGGGGTAGGTGGGGGGACTATGGAGGGGTGGTGGTGTTTGAGGATACGCCGCGGCTACTGAAAATTTTAGTAATGGTGGGTGGAGGTGGTGGTGGACGAGGGAGGGCGATGGTTCAAATGCCTCAACTACTGCATTTTTGCTATAAGGTCAGTGCTAGAGGAGTGTGGGCGACAGTTCAAGTACGTCGGCTACTAAAATTTGGGTAAAGGAATTGATGCGGGGCGGGAGTACCCAAGATCGCCCACGGTCCAATAAGAATATGCATGTATGATAATAAGGAAAAGTGGCAAAACCGCCGATTTTTGCAATGCTCAAGGCGGGTAGTTTGTTTTTAGATTTCTAGCTAGCTGGTCTATCGCACACGGTTCGTCCAAATTTTTAGATGCGGACGTGGAATTCAATCTAAATAAACTACCCGCCTTTAGCTTGCGCATGTGGTGATTTTATAGCGTACTTGCATCGCACACGGTTAAGCTAGTACCTCCACCTTTGCTCGCGCTTACGCATTTGTGGTGCGCACTTGCATCGCACACGGTTGAGCCAGTACCTCCACCTTTGCTCGTGCTTGCGCAGTCATGGTGATTCATAGCACACTTGCGTCGCACACGATTAAGACATTATACCCGTGTCCGTTGAGCGTCATCAAAGTCTTTGCAGCAAAAAAACGTTAGAGAGGGTCAGAAGACAGCCACACCAGCATGTGGCCCAAATATATATGAGTGAAAAGGGTGGTTTTTGATGTTCAAAATTCCAATGAACAACTTTGACCGTGCGGGCCCACGATTGGGCATGTCGTCGAAGATGGATGAGAAGGGCCAGAAGTCAAGAACCACTTGGAAGTGGCCAAATATATGTAGGGACATAGGGTGTGTTGTTTAAAACTTTAAATACACAATGCACAACTTTGGTGGCACCTGCCTCGCAAACCCGAAAGCACCCTTGAATATATCTATAATGACATAATGTCGTAACTAGCTAGGGTGCTTGACCCACCTCCCACTTCGTGTCAACGGGGCGGATGCACGTAATGATACTTTGGTCATACATGCATGTCACCATGACCTACTATAAGACGGACCAGTGAATCTATCATTTGGTCAAACAACAACTATTGTTGTTGATAAACCGCTTGGGCCAATAGATTGAACCATCATAAAAAATCGCACGAGAGGGACCACAAACCCAGCACCTCTTGCATGCGGCCCAAAATGATGTACGTTGGAAGGGGTGATGTGTGTTTCCAATATGTAATAATGTAAAATTTAGATGTGGTGCCTACCTCACAACAACCATGAAGGCCAGGTAGTTAAGGACAAGATACGTAAGGACACATGTGTAGGTCGAAACACCAATCCGAGGATGTGGGAGGGAATCCTAACAACGCATGAGCTCAAGCTTTGGTTGAGCGACATGTGACCATGACCGGACCTAACATGAACTAGGAGGAATCCATTCATGGCCAACACATACCCCTCGTTATCGGTCAAAGGGATGATATATATACACTCAGGGAGCCCACAAATATGCGTGTCGTCACAAAAAATTCACAACTTCAATGGGCCACCAACTATATTACAAACCGAACACCGTACCCGACCCCAAGCCTGGTTCAATACGTACGATGTCGGTTTCCAATTTCGAGACGACCGGGGGGGGGTGTCGTCCAACGCATGCACTCAAACTTTATTTGGTCTAACATGGCACACAAAGCAATAGGAGACCGACATCTTGTATATGGTCTCAACTCTCTCTCACACAGACTTGGATATGGTGGAAAGATGATTTGAGTGGAAAGCAACTTGGGGAAGGCTAGAAATCAAGATTCTTGTGGTAGGATTGGAATATCTTGATCTCAACACATGAGTAGGTGTTTATCTCTTAGAAAATGTATGGTTGAAGTGTAGGCGCATTCTGATGGCTCTCTCACGAATGGAGAAGGGGGTGGAAGAGTATATATAGCCTCCACACAAAATCCAACCGTTACACACATTTGACCCATCTCGGTGAGACCGAATAGGTAAACTCGGTGGGACCAATTAGTTCAAAATGTGAACGTTAGGAATCTCGATGGGACCGACCGGAACAACTCAGTTTGGACCGATGTGCTAGGGCTTTAGGGCAAACATCATCTCGGTGGCACCGATTGCATCAACTAGGTGGGACCGAAGTGAAGCAATAAGCAACAGAGAGAATGTCAAGCTAACTCGGTGAGACCGATTGCATAACTTGGTGAGACCGAAATAAATGCAACAAGTCACAGAGTGTTGGCAAGGCCATCTCAGTGAGACCGAGACCCGTATCGGTGAAACCGAATTGCTAGGGTTTCTGGCAATGGCTATGTCACATGAACTGGGTGGTGCCAAATAGAAATAATCGGTGGGGCAGCGTTGGAGTTTAGGGTTTTGACATACTTGGATGGACAAAGTGGTTGAGGGTTTTGCAGCAATATCACTAAGCATTTGAGCAAGCAAGCCATTAAGAAACACCTCATCCCATTTTAATAGTATTGGCTTTCCTATGGACTCAATGTGATCTTGGATCACTAAAACAAGGATGATGAGTCTTGAGATTTAGCCAATGCAGGTCCTTAGCACCTTGAAGGGGCTCCACGTCCTCTTGTCCTTTCCACATACACTAGATAAAAGCATTAGCCCAACAAGAGATTTGTTGACATTAATTACCAAAATCACCTAGGGAGCACTTGCGATTTCAAAATCTCTCTCAAGTTCTTAGTTTATGGTTTGCTAACCCTTGGTCTAAGGAGGTGTATGATTTAGTCTAGTAACAAAGCGGATTTGTGGGACAAAGAGATACATGGTCAGGGGTCTGTTGACTATCCGTACGCAGCTAGCCAGAGAGTCCGACTCCATTCAGCCTAGACAGTCCTGCCCCCGGAGCGGACTCAACTTTGGGCTGGTGTGGGCGTTGGGTGGCTGGAATAGTCGGACAATCTGGGTCCATTGTGGATGGACGATTTGAACCCTGGTGCCAATGAAGAGGGCCATGGACCATACAAGATGCAGGCGTGTCTGGTTGCTGGAGCTGACAGGGGGTTGGACAATCCAGGCGGCTAATGTTTGGATCTGAGAAGGTCCACACAGAGGAGAGACTGCCCAGGTGCTCTCGACCTAGATCATACATGTGACGAACTATCTGGCCTCCTGGCTACACTGGTACAGCGAGGTGCTTTACAAACGGATTTTAACCCCTTTCCGCAATGGCATTACGAACCGTCGCCAAGTGAGTGACTGCGATAGGGGGGGTCCTTCCCACACAAACCAGAAACCATCGGGGATAGGGAGCCTTGATGCATACAGTTGTCCCTACTGAACTGTTTCTGATATCTTGAATATCCTAAATGCTCCATCCTTGCAACTCATTTATGCTCGGATTGCCATCGCAGTCGATATTCTGTGGTGCTACGTTCACGATGCATGACCCATCACAAATGATTCAGGATTATAGAAGCAGACAATCACACACATTTACTTTTCCTCGGCTTTATGCGATTCGATGTAAGAGCACACACAGTTGTCGCTATAAAACTATATGCGAAGCTTGAATACATCCCACACGATTCATCCGTCGTACCCGCGTCGGATGATCCACCTATCCCGCGTGTTCTTCTATGACCAAACGTTTGCGATGCACACAACATCAAAAACAATCCATAATCACGAAGCATGTGTGATAAGGTGACTATGGCAAACATTTAATAAGAAAGGACTTTGTGCGATGTTGTTGTTAATCGCACACATTTTTTCTTGGCTGATTGTGTGTGCAGTAGAGATTGATTGCACATGTAGTGGATCCTAGAGACGTGTCTGATCTCCACGTCTATTACAGACGTTTCGCTTTCGCAAACCGTGTGCAATGTAATCCCTAATTTAAAAATCACATGTTTTGAATTTGAAAATAGGCAATCACTTATTTCATATCCAACCATGTTTATTACAAATATAGGTTCAACCACGAATGCATAATTCAATGCACAGGTACATATACTGAAGAACTGCAGAAGCACCAAGTAAAGAATGCTGAACCACAGTTGTACTAAAGACTGTAAAGAGAGAGGCGAAAGACATTCTGGTTGCTAGAGAAGGTGACGCGAAATGCCCATATTGTGCCCTCCTCCATGCGTAATGAGCGCATGACTCTAGGCCAACCCCTTGTGATGGCTGCCCGTCCATCCTTCACTATCTTCATTAGGACTTCTCGATGCTCATTGTAGTCTGGATGAAATACTTTAACCTTCATTGCGTGTCCACCAATCATGTACTTTGCGAGGTAATCTTGAGTGAACTGCTTCGGGAACCACTGCAAACAAAAAACATCCAGACATTGTTGTCTAACAACTCATTATGGGCAGTAAAAAGAGAAGGTTGTAGAGTTTGTAGTTACCATCCTACAACTCACTGTTATGTTGGATAGACCATAAACAAATAATTTGCTTGCCACCATTCATATTTTGTTGCGAATAATCCTTATCACTTTCCTCCCTTGATGCTTGTTCATGAATATCTTATTGCCCCATACGCAAAAAGGGTCGATGCGTGGATCATTGCCAATGGCATATGTACCTACAAGCAACAAGTCAATATTAGAAGCTAACAAGTGTCTAGGCCTGGATCTATATGCACTACATTATGGAACGACGGGGGGAGTACAAGACGAGGGATGAAACTAACCTCGGCGGAAAATGGTGGCCACTCTTGTTGTTGTCCTCCATAAGTAGTGGAAATGCATGATAAGTACAACAACCTTAACATCAAACAAATATAGCAAAGGTAAACAACATCATCTCCAAATGATAGCTTGAATGTGTTGGTTTCAGCATGCTGTTAAAGCAGATATAAATGGAAGGCAATGTTACCGACAACAGGCTTAGCATCCATCAAATATTGCAATTCAAACTGGTATTGTTGAAAATGAATAGACCGTAGGTAATGCTTAAACATCACACTGGATAAATGTGTAAAACTGAAATAACGGGCATGTGTTAACTACACCAGGCATAACTAGAACCAAATATAGCCGTTCAAATTGGTATTGATGCAGTCGAGTGGCACAATTCCGACTTGCACATAATGAATATCACATTGTGAATGGCTGAAATAAACAAGGCATAAATGATCAGTATAACAACCAAATATAACCATTGAAAACTAGACAGAGTATCGCTGCAACCAACCTAACAAGCAAATACAGATAAACATGGCATATGCTTGAAAACTAGACAAATGCTCACTACAACCAACCTAACAAGGAAATACAGATAAACAAGGCATCTACTTGAAAACTGGACAAATCCTCACTGCAAACAACCTAACAACCAAATAAAATAAACAAGGCATCTGTTTGATAAATAGACAAATGCTAACTCCAACCAACCTAAGAACCAAATACATATAAACAAGGCATCTGCTCAATAACTGGAAAAATGCTCATTGCAACCAACCTAACAACCAAATACATATGAACAAGGCATCTACTCACTATAAAAGACCAAATATAGCCATTCGTGAAACTGAAGTGGACAATTCATACTTAAACATCACATAGCCCTATTGAATAATACATTTTTGCATAACTGAATAATTAAACACGGCACAGTTAAAACACCGCAAGGCAAATGCTACTACAATAAAGGGTACGGGTTGGCAAGCTAGAAAAAGGTAAGATTTGCTGATAGGATGTTGCCCCACATGTCATGGACGGGATCCTTCCAGTTGGAAGAGCACAAACCCATGGTGCGCTTTCTGATGTCACAGATGGGTTGTTTCACCTTGGAAGAACCTTTGTGGGTGCCCTCCTCGTGGTCGCGGTCGATGAGATCTGACTTGGCAATTGAGGATCCCAAGCCTCCATCGTAGAACGTGTCCTTCCGAAATGACAAAATGGGCTCGATGGCGTACAAGGATCACAAATCCTTGACCGCGTGGCGGAGGAGATCAGCGATAGGGCCGTCGAAGAGATCGACGGCGGTTGAAATAGAGGGGTTGGGATGGACAATTTAACCTGTGACATGGCCGCGTGAGGCCATCACTGTTGACGAGCTTGATGGCGTAGCCAACTTTCCCGAGATACAGTAACACGCTAGTCCGCTGACATGAAGCCTTCAACATGGCAACATAGTCAACGTCCTCGCCGGCTTCCACGGCGATGTGTTGCTCTGGGATCGGCAGGTCGGGGCGAACGGTGGCCACCTCGCCAACGTCCACCGGAGAGGCCATGATAAACCTCTTCTTGGCTGAACGCTCGTCGGGCTCCTTGAGATACGTGGTCGAGCTTAGGTTGTGACATTCTGTAGCAGGGGATGTGGATATGGCGGGGAGGGACACCACAAGCCTCATCTAAAGACTCGAGGGAGTGGGACGACGGTATGGGAATCGTTGGGTAACCTGGACATTATTATCTAACCTAGGAGGAACGGGCAGACATGTGGGGGTTGGCGGCGGCGACGACGAGCTAGGTTCGAGGGTGAGAGGGGGGTAGGTGGGGGGACTGTGGAGGGGTGGTGGTGTTTGAGGATACGCCGCGGCTACTGAAAATTTTAGTAATGGTGGGTGGAGATGGTGGTGGACGAGGGAGGGCGACGGTTCAAATGCCTCAACTACTGCATTTTTACTATAAGATCGGTGCTAGAGGAGTGTGGGCGATGGTTCAAGTACGGCGGCTACTAAAATTTGGGTAAAGGAATTGATGCGGGGCGGGAGTACCCAAGCTCGCGCACGGTCCAATAAGAATATGCGTGTATGATAATAAGGAAAAGTGGCAAAACCGCCGATTTTTGCAACGCTCAAGGCGGGTAGTTTGTTTTTAGATTTCTAGCTAGTTGGTCTATCGCACACGGTTCGTCCTAATTTTTAGACGCGGACGTGGAATTCAATCTAAATAAACTACACGCCTTTAGCTTGCGAATGTGGTGATTTTATAGCGTAATTGCATCGCACACGGTTAAGCTAGTACCTCCACCTTTGCTCGTGCTTGCGCATTCATGGTGCGCACTTGCATCGCACACAATTGATCCAATACCTCCACCTTTGCTCGCGCTTGTGCAGTCGTGGTGATTCACATCACACTTGCGTCGCACACGGTTAAGACATTATACTCGTGTCCGTTGAGCGTCATCAAAGTCTTTGCAGCAAAAAAAGTTAGAGAGGGTCAGACGACAGCCACACCAGCATGTGGCCCAAATATATATGAGTGAAAAGGGTGGTTTGTGATGTTCAAAATTCCAATGCACAACTTTGACCGCGCGGGCCCACGATTGGGCGTGTCGTCGAAGATGGATGAGAAAGGCCAGAAGTCAAGAACCACTTGGAAGTGGCCAAATATATGTAGGAACATAGGGTGTGTTGTTTAAAACTTTAAATACACAATGCACAACTTTGGTGGCACCTGCCTCGCAAACCCGAAAACACCCTTGAATATATCTATAATGACATAATGTCGTATCTAGCTAGGGTGCTTGACACACCTCCCACTTCGTGTCAACGGGTCGGATGCACGTAATGACAGTTTGGTCATACATGCATGTCGCCATGACCTACTATAAGACGGACCAGTGAATCTATCATTTGGTCAAACGACAACTATTGTTGTCGATAAACCGCTTGGGCCAATAGATTGAACCATCATAAAAAATCGCACGAGAGGGACCACAAACCCAACACCTCTTGCATGCGGTCCAAAATGATGTACGTTAGAAGGGGTGATGTGTGTTTCCAATATAGAATAATGTACAATTTAGATGTGGTCCCTACCTCACAACAACCATGAAGGCCAGGTAGTTAAGGACAAGTTACGTAGGGACACATGTGTAGGTCGAAACAGCAATCCGAGCATGTGGGAGGGAATCCTAACAACGCATGAGCTCAAGCTTTGGTTGAACGACATGTGACAGTGACCGACCCTAACATGAACTAGGAGGAATCCATTCATCGCCAACACATACCCCTCGTTATCGGTCAAAGGGATGATATATATACACTCGGGAAGCCCACAATTATGCGTGTCGTCACAAAAAAACGCACAAGGAGCCATGGTCGATCAGAAGACCCCGTATACACTACATGCGGCCCGAAAATATGTATGGGTACGGTGGTGTGTGATGTGTTTAAATCCCAAATGCACAACTTCGATGGGCCACCAACTATAGTACAAACCGAACACCGTACCCGACCCCAAGCCTAGTTCAATACGTACGATGTCGGTTTCCCAACTTCGAGACGACCGGGGGGGGGGGGGGGGTCGTCCAACGCATGCTCTCAAACTTTATTTGGTCTAACATGGCACACAAAGCAATAGGAAAGTATCATGGACAAACCCTTCTCGTTGTTGGGTCAAAGGGATAGATTGTGTGCCCCCCCTTGTTATCGGTCAAGGATAATATATATACCTCGGAGAGCCCATAGATATGTGCAGCGTCTATAAACCGCAAGAGGGAGACATGCTCGATCAGAACACCATGCCCCCTATACCCTACATGCGACCTGAAAAATTGTATGGGTCTAGTGTGATTTGTTCAAATCCCAAAAGCACAAGTTCGATGGGGCACCAATTACATCAGTAACATTACAAACTGAACATCATACCCCCCCGTGGCCAGGTTAAAGATGTAGATGTCGGGAACGCAACTCGAGGCAGATGGGGAGGGGGTAGGGGCCAGGTGCCGCCCATCGTATGTGCTGAGACTTGATTTGCTCTAACATAGCACATGGAGCAAAGAGTAAACCCTTGTCGTGCGTTGAGTCAAAGGGATAATCAAGTGGTGTTGATGGCTTCGGCGCAAAAGTTGTTAGGAGACTTGAACTCCGCCATCATGGTCCTTGACGCGCCCATCAACGTCCGGTTCTTCCTCTCCGCTACACCATTTTTTTGAGGGGTGTAAGGTGTGGAATATTGATGCTTGATCCCCTCATCACTACACTACAAAAAAAGACACATCCATGACATTTTGGGCCGAATGAATTTTTTTCCGTCATACTTATGACACTTGTATGATGATAAGTGTGACAAAACCCGGTATCATCGTAGATGTGGAGGGATCCTACTTCTATGACAAAAAATCATGACAAAAAATGGGCTTTTCGTCCTGGGCGGGCCGGAGACGCGGCTGCATGACATTCTTTCGGCCGTCCATGACGGAAAAAACCGTGGTAGAAGCGAGGGTGAGGAAAATTTCGGGGTGTTCCCAGTTACAGTGGGTGGACGGGCCGAGCGATGCACGGAGGTTTGTGCGTTTCTCTCGTACACGCACGCGCGTGGGTGTGAGGCGCTAGGCTCTAACTGAACCCGAGCGAGGCGTTCGCCTACTGAACCCGAGTGATTGCACTGTAGGCTACGCATTATTGAACTCGAGCGATCGATCGATGGCTGTTAACTGAACCCATTGAGCGATTCCTTCGCTACTGCTGCTAACTGAAGCTGATCGATGCTGCCTCTGGATGAACAGTGAGCATTGCTGGGGGGGTTGGATGAACAGTTCCCGGTGGGGGTGGATGAATAGGACCCTGTGGTGTTGCCTCTGGATGAACAGGACCCTGATCGATCGAGCCGGTTGGGGCTGGATGAACAGGACCCCGTGGAGGGCTGGATGAACAGGACGACCCCGTGGAGGGATGGTTGAATAGTAGCCGGTGGAGGGCTGGATGAACAGTAGCCCGTGAAGGGGTGGTTGAACAGGAGCCCGTGGAGAGGGCTGGTTGAACAGTAGCCGGTGGAGTAGCACGCGGTGGAGGCTGGATGAACAGGAGTCCGTGGATGAACAGTCGCAGGTGGAGGCTGGAGGAGGTCGATAGTGGATGAACAGTAGCCCGTGGAGGCTAGAGGAGGTCGACGGTGGAGATGAACAATATCCCGTGGAGTCCCGTTTTGCGGTACGCCACACCCCTCCCGATGAACAGGACCCCCGTTTTGACCATAACACTCCAACACAAGTCCGTTTCCTCTGTTTTGTGGTACGCCACACCCCTCCCGATCAACAGGACCCCGTTTCGACTATAGGAGGTCTAACAGAAGTCCGTTTCCTCCGTTTTGTGGTACGCCAGACCCCTCCCAATGAACAGGATCCCGTTTCGAACGTGGACGGTCGAACACAAGGCCGTTTCTTCCGTTCTGCGGTACATCAGGCCTCATTTCCATCGGCTGTTCCGTCCAAGCTGGTTGGCTCCCACACGTTCCGTTGCCTCCCGATGAACACGACGCATTCCGTTGCCTTCCCATGAATATGACGATGCGTTTCTCCGTTCCGACCTAGCCATGTACACGAGCCCTGGCCGTAAGTATGCCCGAGTAGGCATTCGAGACCCCGCCCGTATGTATGTACGTGGCTGCATTTACTTTCTTGCACACTAGCTGTTGTACGTACGTGTACATGCTATGTGCGCGCCTCTACTACGACACGTGCGCGCCTCTACATCGACCAGTATGTACGTACACGTTCGCGACCAGAATGACAACGCTACATACGCTTCGACCAGGTGGGTCCCGACTGTCAGGCACTTCCTTGCGTGCGAAGATGTAGCTGGTGGGTCCCAGCAGTCAGGGGGGAAACGTTTTTTTGTGAAATACGGTGGCCCGTCCGGTGGGTCCCTACTATCAGGTGGAGGAATAATTATTTTGTGCGTAATAAGGAGGTAGTTCCTTGCGGCCGCCATGGACCCAGTTGTCAGCCTCTCCACGTATAGTACTGTGACGCTCCCGATTCAATCGTACACTAATCATGCACGCAAATGTGTACGATCAAGATCAGGGACTCACGGGAAGATATCACAACACAACTCAACAAATAAAATAAGTCATACAAGCATCACAATACAAGCCAGGGGCCTCGAGGGCTCGAATACAAGTGCTCGATCATAGACGAGTCAGCGGAAGCAACAATATCTGAGTACAGACATAAGTTAAACAAGTTTGCCTTAAGAAGGCTAGCACAAACTGGGATACAGATCGAAAGAGGCGCAGGCCTCCTGCCTGGGATCCTCCTAAACTACTCCTGGTCGTCGTCAGCGGCCTGCACGTAGTAGTAGGCACCTCCGGTGTAGTAGGAGTCGTCGTCGACGGTGGCGTCTGGCTCCTGGGCTCCAGCATCTGGTTGCGACAACCAGGTAGAAGGGAAAGGGGAAAAGAGGGAGAAAGCAACCGTGAGTACTCATCCAAAGTACTCGCAAGCAAGGAGCTACACTACATATGCATGGGTATATGTGTAAGGAGGCCATATCGGTGGACTGAACTGCAGAATGCCAGAATAAGAGGGGGATATCTAGTCCTATCGTAGACTACGCTTCTGGCAGCCTCCGTCTTGCAGCATGTACAAGAGAGTAGATTGAAGTCCTCCAAGTAGCATCTTCAAGTAGCATCGCATAGCATAATCCTACCCGGTGATCCCCTCCTCGTCGCCCTGCGGAAAAGCGATCACCGGGTTGTCTGTGGAACATGGAAGGGTGTGTTTTATTAAGTATCCGGTTCTAGTTGTCATAAGGTCAAGGTACAACTCCAAGTCGTCCTGTTACCGAAGATCACGGCTATTCGAATAGATTAACTTCCCTGCAGGGGTGCACCACATAACCCAACACGCTCGATCCCATTTGGCCGGACACACTTTCCTGGGTCATGCCCGGCCTCGGAAGATCAACACGTCGCAGCCCCACCTAGGCACAACAGAGAGGTCAGCACGCCGGTCTAAATCCTATGGCGCAGGGGTCTGGGCCCATCGCCCTTGCACACCTGCACGTTGCGAACGCGGCCGGAAGCAGAACTAGCCCCCTTAATACAAGAGCAGGCTTACGGTCCAATCCGGCGCGCGCCACTCAGTCGCTGACGTCACGAAGGCTTCGGCTGATACCACGACGTCGGAGTGCCCATAACTGTCCCGCGTAGATGGTTAGTGCGTATAGGCCAGTAGCCAGACTCAGATCAAATACCAAGATCTCGTTAAACGTGTTAAGTATCCGCGAACGCCGACCAGGGCCAGGCCCACCTCTCTCCTAGGTGGTCTCAACCTGCCCTGTCGCTCCGCCACAAAGTAACAGTCGGGGGCCGTCGGGAACCCAGGCCCACCTCTACCGGGATGGAGCCACCTGCCCCTTCAGCCCCCATCTCCGAACAGTATCATAAGTAATGTAACTGTGTAAAGTATATAGTATATGCCCGTGATCACCTCCCGAAGTGATCACAGCCCAGTAGTATAGCATGGCAGACGGACAAGAGTGTAGGGCCACTGATGGAACACTAGCATCCTATACTAAGCATTTAGGATTGCGGGTAAGGTATCAATGACTGTAGCAGCAATGACAGGCTATGCATCAGAATAGGATTAACGGAAAGCAGTAACATGCTACACTACTCTAATGCAAGCAGTATAGAGTAGAATAGGCGATATCTGGTGATCAAGGGGGGGGCTTGCCTGGTTGCTCTGGCAAGAGAGAGGGGTCGTCGGTGACGTAGTCGTACTCGGTGGCATCAGCGTCGGTCTCGTAGTCTACCGGAGATAAGAGGGGGAAGAAACAATGAATACAATGCAAACATAAACACGACGATGCATGACGTGACAATGAGCGGTGCTAGGTGTGCCCTAACGTGGTATGAGGTGGTACCGATTAAGGGGGAAAACATCCGGGAAAGTATTCCCAGTGTTTCGCGTTTTCGGGCAGAGGAGCCGGAGGGGGAAAGTTGCGAGTTCGATAGGTTAGGGGTGTGTGGCGGACGAACGGACTGCGTATCCGGATTCGTCTCGTCGTTCTGAGCAACTTTCATGTACAAAGTTTTTCCATCCGAGTTACGGTTTATTTTATATTAATTTTAGAAGATTTAAATCAATTTTAGGATTTATTTAATTATTAAATCAACATTATCCAGAACAGTGTTTGCTGACGTCAGCATGATGACAGCACGAGGTCAGCAGTTGACCTAGTCAACCTGACAGGTGGGTCCCATTCGTCATTGACACATTTAATTAACAGGTTAATTAAACAGGGTCAATTAGTTTAATTAGTGGTTAGGTTAATCTAATCAGGATTAAATAGTTTAATTAATTCTTTAATTAATTAATTAAGTTTAGTTAAGTCAATTAATTAATTAATTAATTATTAATTTTATTTATTTAATTAATTAATTAATTTTTGTTAAAACGTTCTGGGCACGGGGCCCATCTGTCATAGGCCCCAGGGGCCAATCGGGCAAACGGGCGTGCGGGCGCACAAGTGTGGTGCCCGTGCCCGAGTCCAACCACGGGCGCGACCGCGGAGTGGCCGGCCGGCCGGTGCTGCGCCCTGCAGCGGCGAGCTGAGGCGGTGGCCGGACGTGGGAGGACGGCGCATGTGCGCGCCGAACGGCGGGGAGAGCGGCCGCGGGGGTGGGCGCGGCCTGGCGCCGGCGCGGGCGCCGGAGGTGGAGCAAGGGCGACTCGGGGGGGGCGACGGCAGAGGGGCGGGCGCTGGGGCGCGTAGGGAGGCGGCGGTGGCCGGAGCGCGCGACAAGGCGAGGTCAGAGGCGAGCGGGCGCGGCAGCAGCGCAGCAGCATACGGCGCGGGGGAGGCGATGCGCCATCGGCGATGGTCGAGCGCGGCCCGCAGGAGGCCGCGGCGGGCGCGGCACGTGTGTGCGCGGGTGGCGACCGGAGCATGACCGGCGCAGGGAAGGGGGCAGTAGGTGCGGGCGACCGAGCGCGTGTGCGGCGGAGCGGGGCAGAGGAGGAGGAGCAGCGCTCACGGTGGGGTTGTAGGGGTTCGGGGGCAGCGTGCTCGTGGAGGAAGGCGAGGACGCGACGTGGAGCGGCTCCGGCGAGCGGCGTCCGTCGGCGAGGTCAGGGCGTCCGGTGTGGCGACGGGGATGGGGCGGCTCTCGGCGACGGCGGGGAAGAACCGGGCGGCGTCGGGGTTCGGCGACGAGGGCGGAGGCGCCATGGTGCGCGACGGCAGCGGGGGGTGTCGAGCGGCGTCGGGGCGCCTGTTCCCCGATCCAGATCGGGAGGGAGCGAGGGGGGCGAGCGGGGTGGGGCGAGTGGGGGTCTCGTCCCCGATCCAGATTGGATCGGGAGGGGGGAACGGCGTGGGGGGGGGGAGTGCGGGTGGTTGGGTTAGGGTTTGACCAGGGGTGGGGGTTATGGGGGGAGTGGGGTGGCCGGCTGGGCCTTTGTCCAGTTGGGCCGGTGGTCGAATGGGCCGGCCAGTTGGGTCGGCTGGCCCGGGGGGGGGGGTTCTTTTCCTTTCCTTTTTTTGTTTGTTTGTCTTCTGTTTTCTTTTATTATTTCTTTCTTTTCTGTTTAAATCATTTTAAATCATTTAGCCATTTTATAAAAAGGTGTTTGTTGCCCCATAATTACCTTTGTAATATTTGGCGTCCACCGAACATTTTTGTTTCAATTTTGAAAACTTTTATTGTTTTGACTTTAATTCAAATTTGAATTTGGTTTGGTTTCGAGCTAACACGAGATTATCAACAATAAATCGAGGTACGTGGCACCATTACCAGAGGGTTAATGTAGCTTGATTACCCGGGCGTCACAATTCTCCTCCACTACAAGAAATCTCGTCCCGAGATTTAGGAGGGAGTAAGGGGGAGGGATTGGGTTACGAAAAATCTAACGGATCTTCTCGGTCTTGGTTGCTCTTCTCGAACAGGTCGATCCATAGCGTCGATGTCTTCATTCCTATGCATCAATGCATCATGATGAAGTTGTCGTCCTTTCTTCGGGAACTCCATCGTACTTACAAAAGGGTAAGAAGGGAAAACTCTATATGGATGGATTCTAACAAGATCGAGCATCAGACGGTTAACTCAGGGAAGAAGCATAAGTATCTCTCGAATTGAAACTTAAGAAGATATCGAGAGCAAAGTAAGAAGGTACCATGAGAAGTTTCAAACGGATAGGCAATCGTTCGATGCCTAATCAGAAGGTGAAAGGGTTTCAGGGCAACGAGAATAGGTATTGCGCCACATACCAGAATAGATCACTAGACAGGTGGTCCGTGAATTACATACGAAGTCAAGTGCGAGGAACAATCTTGGGAACAGGTGGTGTACAGGAGTGTCAGGTTTCGATCCTGTGAAACTGTGGGTTATGGGCCCACCATGTGGTTCTTTTTTTTAATAGGAGCAGTGACATCTTGCACGGTCATGATAGCAAGGCATGTCAAGGAGTACCATGTCAGCTATGTCGGCAACAACGTTGGTACCAAGGGCGAGGGACGAAGAGAGCCATTTTCCTGCTTGTTGAACGAGGCGGGCCAATAGGCAAGGTTCCCGTCCATCGGTGGCTACCGAAATGTCATCAACAACAGTAACAGGGTCTTGCTGACAGAATTGTACACCGAGGTATATACATAAGCAGGAGAATATTACTGCTTAGATCATATAGATCACAAGAAAGGTTAAACCAAATAATGGAAAGGAAAATGTGTTTAAATACATATATCAGGGGTATATCCTCCCCAAGGACAAGCAGAGCATGATATCCTTGGCAGGATATAATAAAAACTCTTTAGGAAAGGGGAAAGAAATTTCATGACATTACCCATGCAATGGTGTTTGGATAATTGAGCAGGTAACATTTAGCATTATGCTTCAAAAGTTTTTATTGAAAATCGAAGTACCACAGACATGCTTCGAGATAGCATCGACATGGTCTTCAAGCAAAGATCGGACTTTGGATATGCAAAGGATCCATCAGGAACAACTTATAGAATAAGTCTTACAATTTCCTCGTGGAAGAATGGCTAACCTTGCTGAAAAGGAATCTATAACAATAGGGCCTCCGGCCAGGTGTGCTAGGCACGACCTCACCTTACCGGGTCACATAAAGACCAATGTTATAACTCTTGAAAATATGTTCCAACCATCATATGTGACTGAGATTCAGATCTGATTGGGGGACAGGATACCTCAGACTCAGGATGCCTGAGAAGAAAAGGTGCAACACAATTGACGAGGTGACATCGTAAAATCCTTAGGAAATGAACTATGGAAGCAAGTTCCGAATCATGAGTTCATCATTTAACCAAGGATAGGATGAGGAGATGGCGGATGGACTCAGCGACAATTCTTCAAGAATTTCCCAAAAGATGGATTTCCACAATTATGTGAACAAGGAGATAACATTAGTCAGATCAAATGGTATAATGATGTATGCTTGAGGAAAACATACACAATTAAACATTGGTTGAAAGGTGCACCCGAATATGGGCTGGGTTGCACGACCGACGTCGGAAATGGTGATTCAATAATCAATAGTCTAAGAATGAATGGCCAACCATTAACTTCAAAGCAAGAGGGTTCCTAGAAGGGCAGAATCCAAACAGCACCGCCCACTTGTTGGTACCCCGGTTGGAATCAATACGAGGACCCAAGAAAGAATGGTGATGGTGAGAAGTATCACCATACCAAGAATTCTTAAGAGGTGGTGTAATTCCCACGACATTCTTGACATAAAAGGTGGTAATATCCAAGGTAAAGAAGAACAATGTTGGGTAGCAAGGAACTCAAGGTACAACACAAAACAAGAACAAGTCTGTGTTGGAGGAAAGGTAGTAGAGTGGTCGATGATAACACTAATCATCGAGGGCAAGGATGGTATTTCTCATCATGAACTCAATTGACATCCTGGAAGAGCTCAGAATGCCGATGATGATCACGACACAATTGTTGAGAGATTTCATGAAGATGTAATCGGTCGGCGATGGCATCAAGCCAAAGGAATGATGAAGTGAAAGGTTACTGAAACCAAGGGTATGACACAAACTCGAAACAAGCTCGTAGTTCAAGGCGAAGTGTTAAGATGAGGAAGATCGACGTAAGCTTAGCTCATCATCGAAAATTTTGCTCCGGGAAGAAGGACCAGGTAGCACAGTTAAATTTTGCACGATAATGATATGGCCAATCAGGCTAGGAATGACTTGAAGGGTTATTAAACTCGTAAGCAATGAAAATTGTTTAGGGTTATTGAATCAGAGTGCGGACTCGATTCACTATTCGGTGTTCTCGGTTGATGACAACCCAGAACCTAGGAATAATTGGATCCGGTGAGTGATAATAGTTGATGAAGAACCCCTAAGAAGTTATGATGTCCCATGATATTCCCGAGATACCAGGGTGTAATACTCGACGGTAGATCAAAGTAAAGGTTGGACTGGTGTATTGGTCCTCACAAGACAAGTGCTTAAACTTGCCCGAGAAATGGGATCAAAGAGAAAATATGGTCGAAACCACGATTGCATAGGATCAGTTCATAGATAGCAGATGATATTATATCAACGAAATAGTTATTATTACAAGAAGCTTCTATGGTAGGATCTACGTCGTGTCCATGGGCATGAACACAAAGTTCAAGGTCGACTCCCACTTCTTCAATGTATAACCTTCCATTCACCTCTCACTTTCGAAGAAGTTGTAGTGTTGATATTTTATCTAGCAAAACACCAGAAGAGTATGAATCGTGAAAACCTTCGGGTTCACACGGTTTAGAGAGGGCATATGTTCATCCCACAGGGGCTTCTTAGAAACATATACCACAATCTTTAGGAGTAATTAACTCAAACTCGATGGCAGAGCTTGGTTGAGAAAAGCAGAGGATACAATTTACCAAAGGCATTATGTATTTGAGGAAAGGCTCACAAGGTTATTGAATATGAAGGGCGTTGTCAGATAAATCCAACAAAGGATCTGGTGGTCCATAAGGGATCTGGTGTGAGCATCGGTACTCAACTAGAGAAAGCAGAATATAGAAACAACTGACTAACTCAATTGTCAAATGCAAAGGAATTATGATTTCCAAATCAAGGGATCAGAAGCAATGCTCTGATTAGGGGTGGATAAGTTGAATAGCCGTAGGGTACAATCAAAGACAATTGGATTGGTCGAGAACCAATTCCAGTAAAAGAATGGCAGCTCAGCCGGAAAAGTAATTTATAAGGATCAATGATGATTGCGTGTATTCGCAAACATATTGAGTCAACAGACTCAAAATGGTAATGACAAGGAATGTCAATATGACTACGAGACTTATGGGATTATCCATAATGCAAGCAAGCAAGAATTTCAAGAGCCAAAGGCCCCAAAGGATTTTCGGAAGATCGAATATTATTTTGAAGACTTTTGTGAAACACATGAACAACTGGGGATGAGCGGATACTCGACAAGTGCGAGGATTTATTCGAAGGGGTATTCATGTGGCAAAGAACTGCTAGTCAGTAGGCACAAAGTACTCTCGGAACAATAGAGAAAACTCCGGGGTATCTTGTAATAACAAGATCAATGGGGGATGATCGTAAGAATGGCAAGTGTAAGTAGTTATCCATACGGATTTTTCGGTGGTCAGGAATAGCCAAAGCGATGGGCACAAGTCTCGAGAGAACATCAGAAAGTATCTTCGGAATCTTCCGATGTAGCAGGCGATCATCTGAAGTAAGGGGCTCTCCGGGAGAAAGTACTTGCGAGAACCTAAAGTTAGTTTTTTTTTGCAAAATCGTTTAACCCGAATAGAAGAGAGTTCAGAATCCCAGAGTATAGGTCGAGGAATAAAAGATCCTACTACCACCCGATGGCGACGTGGGCCCATGGGCCACACAGCCATGTTAGTAAAAGTTTTTCAACGACTAGACTCGACTTCGGCTAAGGAGTTGGAAAGGGGAATTCCTACAGGCAGTCGGCTCTGATACCAACTTGTGACGCCCCCGATTCAATCGTACACTAATCATGCACGCAAATGTGTACGATCAAGATCAGGGACTCACGGGAAGATATCACAACACAACTCTACAAATAAAATAAGTCATACAAGCATCACAATACAAGCCAGGGGCCTCGAGGGCTCGAATACAAGTGCTCGATCATAGACGAGTCAGCGGAAGCAACAATATCTGAGTACAGACATAAGTTAAACAAGTTTGCCTTAAGAAGGCTAGCACAAACTGGGGTACAGATCGAAAGAAGCGTAGGCCTCCTGCCTGGGATCCTCCTAACTACTCTTGGTCGTCGTCATCGGCCTGCACGTAGTAGTAGGCACCTCCGGTGTAGTAGGAGTCGTCGCCGACGGTGGCGTCTGGCTCCAGGGCTCCAGCATCTGGTTGCGACAACCAGGTAGAAGGGAAAGGGGAAAAGAGGGAGAAAAGCAACCGTGAGTACTCATCCAAAGTACTCGCAAGCAAGGAGCTACACTACATATGCATGGGTATATGTGTAAGGAGGCCATATCGGTGGACTGAACTGCAGAATGCCAGAATAAGAGGGGGATAGCTAGTCCTATCATAGACTACGCTTCTGGCAGCCTCCGTCTTGCAGCATGTACAAGAGAGTAGATTGAAGTCCTCCAAGTAGCATCTACAAGTAGCATCGCATAGCATAATCCTACCCGGCGATCCCCTCCTCGTCGCCCTGCGGAAAAGCGATCACCGGGTTGTTTGTGGAACTTGGAAGGGTGTGTTTTATTAAGTATCCGGTTCTAGTTGTCATAAGGTCAAGGTACAACTCCAAGTCGTCCTGTTACCGAAGATCACGGCTATTCGAATAGATTAACTTCCCTGCAGGGGTGCACCACATAACCCAACACGCTCGATCCCATTTGGCCGGACACACTTTCCTGGGTCATGCCCGGCCTCGGAAGATCAACACGTCGCAGCCCCACCTAGGCAAAACAGAGAGGCCAGCACGCCGGTCTAAACCTAAGCGCACAGGGGTCTGGGCCCATCGCCCATAGCACACCTGCACGTTGCGAGGGCGGCCGGAAGCAGAACTAGCCCCTTAATACAAGAGCAGGCTTACGTTCCAATCCGGCGCGCGCCGCTCCGTCGCTGACGTCTGAAGTGCTTCGGCTGATACCACGACGTCGGGATACCCATAACTACTCCCACGTAGATGGTTAGTGCGTATAGGCTCGTAGCCAGACTCAGATCAAATACCAAGATCTCGTTAAGCGTGTTAAGTATCCGCGAACGCCGAACAGGCCAGGCCCACCTGTCTCCTAGGTGGTCTCAACCTGCCCTGTCGCTCCGCCACAAAGTAACAGTCGGGGGCCGTCGGGAACCCAGGCCCACCTCTACCGGGATGGAGCCACCTGCCCCTTCAGCCCCCAACTCCGAACAGTATCACAGGTAATGTAACAGTGTAAAGTATATAGTATATGCCCGTGATCACCTCCCAAAGTGATCACAGCCCAGTAGTATAGCATGGCAGACGGACAAGAGTGTAGGGCCACTGATGGAACACTAGCATCCTATACTAAGCATTTAGGATTGCGGGTAAGGTATCAATGACTGTAGCAGCAATGACAGGCTATGCATCAGAATAGGATTAATGGAAAGCAGTAACATGCTACACTACTCTAATGCAAGCAGTATAGAGTAGAATAGGCGATATCTGGTGATCAAGGGGGGGGCTTGCCTGGTTGCTCTGGCAAGAGAGAGGGGTCGTCGGTGACGTAGTCGTACTCGGTGGCATCAGCGTCGGTCTCGTAGTCTACCGGAGATAAGAGGGGGAAGAAACAATGAATACAATGCAAACATAAACACGACGATGCATGACGTGACAATGAGCGGTGCTAGGTGTGCCCTAACGTGGTATGAGGTGGTACCGGTTAAGGGGAAAACATCCGGGAAAGTATTCCCAGTGTTTCGCGTTTTCGGGCAGAGGAGCCGGAGGGGGAAAGTTGCGAGTTCGATAGGTTAGGGGTGTGTGGCGGACGAACGGACTGCGTATCCGGATTCGTCTCGTCGTTCTGAGCAACTTTCATGTACAAAGTTTTTCCATCCGAGTTACGGTTTATTTTATATTAATTTTAGAAGATTTAAATCAATTTTAGGATTTATTTAATTATTAAATCAACATTATCCAGAACAGTGTTTGCTGACGTCAGCATGATGACAGCACGAGGTCAGCAGTTGACCTAGTCAACCTGACAGGTGGGTCCCATTCGTCATTGACACATTTAATTAACAGGTTAATTAAACAGGGTCAATTAGTTTAATTAGTGGTTAGGTTAATCTAATCAGGATTAAATAGTTTAATTAATTCTTTAATTAATTAATTAAGTTTAGTTAAGTCAATTAATTAATTAATTAATTATTAATTTTATTTATTTATTTAATTAATTAATTTTTGTTAAAACGTTCTGGGCACGGGGCCCATCTGTCATAGGCCCCAGGGGCCAATCGGGCAAACGGGCGTGCGGGCGCACAAGTGTGGTGCCCGTGCCCGAGTCCAACCACGGGCGCGACCGCGGAGTGGCCGGCCGGCCGGTGCTGCGCCCTGCAGCGGCGAGCTGAGGCGGTGGCCGGACGTGGGAGGACGGCGCATGTGCGCGCCGAACGGCGGGGAGAGCGGCCGCGGGGTGGGCGCGGCCTGGCGCCGGCGCGGGCGCCGGAGGTGGAGCAAGGGCGACTCGGGGGGGCGACGGCAGAGGGGCGGGCGCTGGGGCGCGTAGGGAGGCGGCGGTGGCCGGAGCGCGCGACAAGGCAAGGTCAAAGGCGAGCGGGCGCGGCAGCAGCGCAGCAGCATACGTGCGCGGGGGGAGGTGATGCGCCATCGGCGATGGTCGAGTGCGGCCCGCAGGAGGCCGCGGCGGCCGCGGCACGTGTGTGCGCGGGTGGCGACTGGAGCATGACCGGCGCAGGGAAGGGGGCAGTAGGTGCGGGCGACCGAGCGCGTGTGCGGCGGAGCGGGGCAGAGGAGGAGGAGCAGCGCTCACGGTGGGGTTGTAGGGGTTCGAGGGCAGCGTGCTCGTGGAGGAAGGCGAGGACGCGACGTGGAGCGGCTCCGGCGAGCGGCGTCCATCGGCGAGGTCAGGGCGTCCGGTGTGGCGACGGGGATGGGGCGGCTCTCGGCGACGGCGGGGAAGAACCGGGCGGCGTCGGGGTTCGGCGACGAGGGCGGAGGCGCCATGGTGCGCGACGGCAGCGGGGGGGTGTCGAGCGGCGTCGGGGCGCCTGTTCCCCCGATCCAGATCGGGAGGGAGCGAGGGGGGCGAGTGGGGGTCTCGTCCCCGATCCAGATTGGATCGGGAGGGGGAAACGGCGTGGGGGGGGGGGAAGTGCGGGTGGTTGGGTTAGGGTTTGACCAGGCGTGGGGGGTTATGGGGGGAGTGGGGTGGCCGGCTGGGCCTTTGTCCAGTTGGGCCGGTGGTCGAATGGGCCGGCCAGTTGGGTCGGCTGGCCCGGGGGGGGGGGTCTTTTCCTTTTCCTTTTTTTGTTTGTTTTCTGTTTTCTTTTATTATTTCTTTCTTTTCTGTTTAAATCATTTAAATCATTTAGCCATTTTATAAAAAGGTGTTTGTTGCCCCATAATTACCTTTGTAATATTTGGCGTCCACCGAACATTTTTGTTTCAATTTTGAAAACTTTTATTGTTTTGACTTTAATTCAAATTTGAATTTGGTTTGGTTTCGAGCTAACACGAGATTATCAACAATAAATCGAGGTACGTGGCACCATTACCAGAGGGTTAATGTAGCTTGATTATCCGGGCGTCACAAGTACTCTTCCAATGAAAGTCGTTCCTTGACCACGTTGACCATGCTGCACCGAGAGCACTAGGGCGGTGGACAACGGCGAGGCCTAGGAAGGGGACAGCGCTGAGCCGGGGAAGATGCGGCAGTGGAAGCCCGCGTGGAGAGGGGTACGAGGGTTCACTGGTCCAGCTGTGGTGTGAGGCTTCCGATGACTCTCGTTTGTTGACCACGTTGACCACACCGTACCGAGCGCACCAAGGTCGGTGGACGACGTAGAGGCCCCAGACTGGAATGACCCGGATGCGGAAGACGCGGTAGTGGAATCGCAGATGGAGAGGAGTGGGAAACTTGACTGGTTCGAGTGCGCGGCAGCACTGCCACCCACGGGATATAGGAGCAAGAACAGAGGTTGAAGAAGGAGCACGCCTGTTGGATTAACATCCAATGGTCCAACTACTAGAATCATTTGTTGATTAAGTTGACAAAGCCCTGCGTACATGTTTGCTTAGTAGGCCCACAAGTCAGCCACCAAATCTGCCGGGTCCCAGCTGTCATCAGGAGGAATATTTTTTTTGCATAACAAGGAGGCACTTCCTTCCGTGCAAAGATACAGCCGGTGGGTCCCAGCTGTCAGGGGGAGGAAATAGCTTAATAAGGAAGAACTTTCCTTGCGTGCAACCATGGACCTTGTGGGTCCCAGCCGTCAGGCTCTCACATACAGTCCTCTTCCGATGACTCTCGTTTGTTGACCACGCCACGCCGAGCGCAGCGAGGCGGTGGACGACGGTGAGGCCCCAGACTGGAACGACCCAGAGATGGGGAAGACACGGCAGTGGAGTCGCAAACGGAGAGGAGTGGCAAACTTGACTGGTTCAGGTGCGGCGTGGGCCTACACTCGGCAGAGAATAACAGGAGGTGCGGAGTGGAGGGATGGCCTGGCCGTCAGCGGGGTAACGTTTCGCTATGAGGCACGCAAAACAATGCCGCTGGACGCTGGAGGCTGGAACAGGCGGTCCCGGCAGCGTTGGGGAAAGAAGACGAGAGATTGAAGAAGAATGCCGGCCGTTGGATGTAAATCCAACGCCTTGCTTAGGCTTCGACCTACTGGCCCACATGTCAGCCAGTCCATTTGTTTTTTAGTCCATTTGGTGGGCTGGGTGAAACAATGATGTAGCATCTATGCAGTCCGTTTATATATATGATAGAATTTAAAGCCCATAAGCATTTTCTCGAAATCCGCGACTTGCTGGGCTGAGTGAAAAGATCATGTTGGGCTGGACGGAGAAATCTTATAAAAACATAAACACATGATTGCACGTCTATTATTATATTGGTCAGTAAAATCTTTGCAAGCTTATGTATGCAATCACTAGGAGTTAACTTGCCAAGTTATATATAAATTATTATTATTATTATTATTTTGTAAGAACTTTCAATTTATGAAATAAAATATAATTTTAATTTGATGAGTTAATAAGACGCGGGGTATTATTATTTTTTAGGCTAGACGTGGGACAGTTGAGTTGGTTCTAGGGAAAAGTACTGAGAAAAAACTCAGTTTACATCGAAAAAGAAAGAGGAAGAAAATTCAGATATAGGATTAATGAAAACAAAAAATAAAGGAAGTGGGAAGGTCTATAAAAACTCAGTTTTTGTTATATTTGTGAAATACGTACATATTTGTACGTAAAAAAAGCATACTCAAAAAATGATACATATTACCTAAAAATTTGTATAGACACTATCTAATCATTGTTATATACTACATACTACATGTACATACTCTCAGTTTCTACAGATACTACATACAACATACAAAACGCAAATGGTGGTAACTACCACTGATTGTAGGAAACATTTGTCCTATATATATATATGCGTGTGTGTGTATGTGTGTTTGTAATAAAATAAGATATATATATATATATATACTATTATTGAAGGGAAAACATAGGTTCAGTCTTGCATTCTTATAGAAAAAAGAACTGAGTTGTGCGTCGTCTTGAAAAAACAAACATAACTTGGGCTGCTGATGTTATAGACAAGCTAGGTTGGGAGGCCCAGAGGCCGCTTGATCCAAAAAACATTGAAACATGTCGTGGGCTGCCCATGTTAAACAACAAAACCTAGGCCATGGACCTGGTGGGCCCGAGACTATCAGCCTCTCGACGAACAGTTGTCTCCCAATTCCTCTTGTTTTGCTGACCATGTTGGGAACGACAGACGGCGGTGCCGCGGCGAGAGCACCAAGGTGGAGGACGATGTTGAGACTGTGGACCGAATGAACCGGAGCGGGGGAAGACGCAGGCGGAGGGGAGTATGAGGGTTGACTTGTTCGGATGCAGGGTGGCCAGTGGAGCTCCTTAGTATCATTGTCTTCTTTCATGTTGGCGTAGCAGGGGTTGATGATGGTCTCGGCGGGGTCAACCACGGATTCCTTCTCCTGCCCGTTGCCAATGATCTTGTGTTGCTTCTAGATGTCGATAAGCTTGCTGCACCAGATGGCCGAATCATCGTGTTCTTCCTTCTCTCCACCGTAGCGAAGGTGCAGTTAGCATCGTTGATGAAACGTGCGAATGCTCCAGAACCTCTAATGGCCCTACAGAAGTGGTAGACGAGAACCTCGTCTCGCACGCATACCTGGGCAACCGCGATCCGCTGGTCCCTGTCAGGAGACGAATGGATGGGCACAAGGTCTAGTCCTGCGACCTTGTGCTTTCTCGTCCTGTAGGTACTGCTTGAACTCGGCGAGGCAGAGCTTCACCGAGTCCGGATCGTTGGTGTACATCACAGTCAACTTGGTGCCGCCATGGGACTAAACGGAGAACTCAAAGGTGAATTCCTTGCTAAAGTCCATATCCAGCAGGCTCACCCCTCAGATCGCCATTGGAGTCTCTTCAAGTGAACGAGTGAGCAGGCGACAACAGCAGTTCATTTTTCAGCTCTTGGGGAACTGGATTCAACAGTAAACTGAGTGTGCATAGGTGACAACAGTTACTACCCCTCCTTCGCCCGCTGCACACCCGGCAGAATATGCACCCTCGGCGCATTCAAACGCCTCCATAAGAAACCTATTCCGGCCACACACGTCGGTTCACGAGTGGGTCTGTATTGGTACTGTAATAACAAGTGTTAGTGGTCACTTTACTTAAATTAAATTAGCTTTAATTAAAATGTATTCTTAAAATAAGCAATGCATTGGCTCATTCTATCAGTGCCAAAGGATCAACATGCACAAAATTAGAATTATTATTCTAAGGATGCACATGATCAGCACATTTGCCGCACTTTCACGCAGAAAATACTACCAAGTTTGAACAGTTTGTTATGGTTGCTGTCCTCTGCATCATCATGCCGTGTTTCCCAGCTTGCAAGATTCAGAACCAGGAAATAAGATTCAAGTAATAAGTACAACAAAGATGCCTACACATCTCATTGATTCCCAGCTTCCAAGATTCAGAACCAACAAATAAGATTCAAATAATAAGTATAACAAAGATGCCTACACATCTCATTGATTTCCAGCTTGCAAGATTCAGAAAACCCATTAGAGCCTTTTGATAAAGTGAATATCGGGATTAAATCCATCTTGGCTAGCCATGTCATACAACCGAAGAACTTGGCGAATACTCTTGACCATCACAACATCTGTAGTAGAGTATTCCTGTTTGCACAGATAAGAAAGAGCATGATTACTATAATAGTGGCACTAGTTGAAGCAACCGGTGTGAGGGGCTCTATACCGCCACGACTCGATGTGGTGAACCTGCAACTCCACTCGGATGAGGTCAACCTGCAGATCCATGATTCAATTCACATGCCTTTTTCTGCAGTTCACCTGAAATGAAGCAAAGATTGCATCATTCAGCTAGCAAGAAGTACTTGCTCTCATGAGCTGACAGGTTCTTCTTTAGTAGTTGCAATAAAATTCAGCAATATTGAGGTTGGTTGTACTGCTCATGTAAGGTGCAACTTTAATTTGCTTATCCTTTTGTGCGGTTCCACTAAAATAAAGTGCCATTGTGGTGACAGTGACAGTTCATCTTGCAAAATCTAATAAAATGTTGCATGAGATTACCAACAGAACTTGATGGAGATTTTGGAAACTCCAATCACCATTTTGTGCAGTTCCACCAAAATTGAGAGATGTTGCCCACGTGACATTTTAGTTGAACTGCATAAGACACTCATTCCAAAAGAAATTGTTTTGTGCAGTTCACCCAAAGTTCATAATAGCAACAGGTGAAATGGATATCCCTATCTGCACAAAAAGATAGAAAGTAAACAATTGCTGGTCAATAAGAATATACGAAACATACACGAAATGAAAAGAAGCATATTAATTATGTTCATGGCAATCACGCAAGGACAGTAGAAATTTTAAAACGTCAGCAATGCTTCATGTTACCGGAAGCATTACGATCAACTATGACATTCGCCAATATGGGATTACTTTAGTGGTGGCATTGCTTGTTTACCAGATATAGTAAATCAACAGCAGTTAAAGAGTTGGTTTAAGGGCATGGGACCATGGGGACACCAGGTCACTCAACAACGTAAATAAGCAACTTCCTTATCATACTTGGGAAAATAGCAGGAGTACCATTTGTTAACGCAGTTTAATTGCATCATATCACTGGAGGCATTAGATTAATAATAACACTGGTTAGACATGTCCTTAAGGTAACAGTGTGATTGCTTCATTTTACATGCGCCCTTACATTAACAACAGCAAGAGGTTGGTATAAGGACATGCGATAGTGGACGCATCAGCACAATGTACCTACAAGGATGCATAAAGTGGTGATGTCGAGTTTGTTCATGCTTTGTGAGGCAGCAAATCTAATCCTGGAGAACTTTTCCTATGTGAGGGCAGCAAATCTAATCCTGGAGACCTTTTACTATCTGAGGGCAGCAAATCTAATCCTGGAGACCTTTTACTATGTGAGGGAAGCAAATCTAATCCTGGGCATACTGTGTTGACTTGTCCACCAGCCGCCGCTTTCTATCATTTTTTCAACCAATAATAGATATGTTCCTTATCCAGTTTGTACTGAGTTTCCCATTATTTCCCTTTTCAACCAAGAGACCGGTTGGGTACCCGGTCTCTACTACTTTCCCCCTGTTATTTCGTCTTTGAATCAAGTCCTAGATTCATGCTACGATTTTCCCCCTTTCTTCGTTGTTTGAACCAAGTCCTAGATTCGAATGCATGAAGTAGATTTACCTCTAATAATACTAAAAATTTAGGTGGATTTGGAAGAGCTGATGGAAGTAGAAAAAGATGCACATGTAGACACATTGGGAGCTCGAGCAGTAGAGCAAGGCCGCTTTCGAAGAACTTGTACCTGAGGTTCGTCGGGATGTCGGCAGCGGCAGGTCCAATCTGCGCACAATACGACAGGGAGGAAGAAGGGTCGGAGGACCTCCCGAGCCGGCGCTGTGTCGGAGAGAACGACACGGGCAAAGGATCGGGCCTCGCCGACAGCTGTGGGTTTCCTCCCTCGGCGGCGATGACCGCGTGAACGATGCACCTTTTAGTCCTCTACACACAATGGCCGAAGGGATCTGACCGGATCTGTGACCAGCGATGAGCAGAGAGAAAATGTCGCTACCGCTGTCTTGTTTAGATCTGGAGAGGATGAGAGAATGAAGAGAGCAACCCTAGTAAAGCAAGCGCTTAGGCCCCTGCGTACATATATAGTGGAGTGATTATCTTTTTCTCTCCACAACAAGCGTTTCAATTTGTGTACGTGGCATCAAAGAAAAGAAACTCTCTATTTAAGGTGACTAACTGTATGACTCCTACTTACTAGTAGTAGTACTAGTATTGCTCACTTGTGCTCCCCAGCCCTCCATTCATTGAACAACCCCATGGGTGAATAAACATACAGTAAGTATTTATATAGAACGAACAAGCTCGAACTATTTTCGTGTAGTTAGAAGTTGAGGGCGGGGCTTTTCTCGGGCAGTACGCGCGGTAGTTTTCGGGTAGGCGGTTTAACAGAGAGTCGAGGAGGGTGAGGGAGTGGTGGATTCTCAAACTTACTGCTGGAAAGGTCAGGCTGTGCGATTTGATGATGCGTTAATGCTGGAAGGACTTGTGATATGACTACTCACTATAGTCATGAATTACTGGCGCTGCGACCGGGGTGATGCCCCCCTTCCGTTCCGCACTCTAATCTAGTGCATGACATGTCGACCCGGATGTTGGCTCTCCCACATGTCGGCGAAGTAGTATGTAGTAAGAAGGAGCAAAGTATGATGCGGTATATACTACTACTACTACTACTCAGGTCGGAGGAGTGCGAACCACGGTAGCCCAGTGAACCAGCAGTGCGAACCACGGTAGCCCAGTGAACCAGTAGTAGAAAACAATGTGGTGATATGGCCATAAAAACAATGTGCTACGGACCAGACTGTAGCATGTATAGTACTACTCCTCTTTGTTTGGATCCCTGAGTTAGAGCTAGTTTGGGTTGAAATAGCCTCAAATTATCGAAACAGGAGGGGTTAGTTTGAGCTAGTTTGCTCTAACCCAGCTAAAAAAACTAGCCTGGTGGAGAGGTTCTAATTGCGTTAGTTATCCTCGGGCCCACTAAAAGAGAACTAAAAAATATCCCCTGCCCGCACCAGATAGCCTAGCGTAAGTTGCTTGCTTATTTATTTCCTTGTTGTCTTGTTTATTTGTTTGCTTGTAGTCAGTGCAGTTATTTTTCCGTGGTTTGCTAGTGGCCGCAATAACCTATTTTTTAAAACTAGGCCACAATAACCATGGGATACATATTTACTGTAGTGACACTGGGCCTCCTACCGGTCGTAGAAACAATGGGCCTTCTATAGGCCGTAGAAACAATGGGCCTTCTACGGGCCGTATCATCAATGGGCCTTATATGGGCCGTATGATCGATTGGCCAAACATGGGCCAATAATAGACGCGTTATGGCCGTAAACGGGCTAGAGTTGGAATCGTCCGTTCATGGGCCGACCATAACAGGCCATTGTTAATAGGCCGTATTTGATGATGCTATGAAAACGGCCTAACGTATTAACGAGCCACAAACGGGCCAACTGTAACAATGGGCTGAATTTGGCCCACAAGCAGAAAATGACAGTAATGGGCCGTAAGTAACCGAATGCTGGAAATGAGCCCAAGAATAAATGGGCCCCGAGAAGGCCGAAAGATAACATGGGCTGGAAATGGCCCAATGGAATAATGGGCCGTTAATGGGTATAAAGTGATACACTGTTCATTACGGGACAGTTTCACCACGGGCCGTTAATGGGCCAAGAGTAACAAAGGGCCTCATATGGGCCGAAAGACATCATGGGCCATACATGGGCCGGAAGTTAAAACGGACTGGCATCATATTGGATGGCCCAGATGACGCTACTGGGCCTAATTCGGATAGGCCGTAACGGGCCCTGTGTTAGCAGGCTGTAGATGGGCTATATGCGAACAGGCCGTTAATAGGCTTTCTGTGGGCCGGCCCGCCACCTTTTGACCAAGTCAAACGGGTCGGCCTTTTCATAGGAATGGGCCTCTGTTGGGCTGTGCCACATGTCGACGTATCATAGGCGCCTTCGGTCCAATGAGTGGATGACATCTGTCCTAACGGTGAGCCGACACGTGTTTCCTCCAGCCAATAACGATTTTACACGTGGAAAATCCCCATTGGTCGGGGCTGTTAATGGGTTATCGGATCCAAAACTAGACCCGGTAGCTTAACGATGTTCCATTACGGTGGACGCCACGTGTCGGTCACCCTTGACGAAAGCACTTCTGTGACGCGCGATTTATCATCATGGAAGTGGACACTTCCGTGATGATAATTTTGGTAATGTCATGGAACACTTCTACGACAGCACATGTATGACTATCTTGATTCTGTCATAAAATCATCATGGATGTACATGCATGACAGAAAACACGACCTAATGTGACAAACACATATCATCACGGAAGTGTATTTTTTTGTAGTGCGAAGAAACTCATCCAAGGTGTAGTTCTTGAACTCGGTGCCATTGTCACTTCTTATTGTCAAGATCTTTGCATTGTGTTGACGTTGAGCTTCATTTGCAAAGTCAATGACGGTTTGTTGAGTCTCACTCTTCCTCTTGAAGAAATATACTCAAGTGTATCTTGAATAATCATCCACAATCACCAAGCAATACTTCCTACCCCCAAGACTATCAAAGGATGGAGGCCCAAAGAGATCCAAGTGAAGGAGATCCAAGGGTCTCTTCGAGTAGATGATAGTCGTGGGAGGGTGAGCCTTATCATGTAGCTCTCCTTCGATACAAGCACTGCAAGCACGATCTTTGGCAAAACTAACATTTGTTAGTCCACAGACATGGCCCCCCTTTAGAAGACTTTACAAAGATCTCATATTCACATGGGCTAAACGGCGACGCCAAAGCCATCCCACGTCAACTTTAGCCATTAGACAAGTCGCGGTCTTAGTGGGTCGCTCCGAAAAGTTAATCACATAAAGACCATTCTCGACATGCCCAACAAAGGCTACTTTAAGAGTCTTTCTCCACAAGAGGGACATGGTATCAATATCAAAGAATGTGACAAAGCCCATGATTGCAAGTTGATGAATGGAAAGTAAATTGTATGCAAGGGACTCAACAAGCATGACTTTCTCGACCATGAGTGTCGGTGGAAACGACACCTATGGGATCACGGGAATCCCTACTACGGTTGCGGGGTGTGAGGTCGTGAGAAGAGCGGGATCAGCAATCAGCACAAGCACACACGGGTCGTTTACCTAGGTTCGGGCCGCGAGGATGCGTAATACCCTAGTCCTGCTTTGGTGTGTATATCAGTGTTCTTGGAGTTCTTGAGCTAGCTATGATGAATGTAACTTATCCAAGGGTCCGAATCCTTCTCCTGGATGCCTCGGGACTCCTTTTATAGTCAAGGGGATCGCCACAGCGGCACATAGGAGGTGGCATCGGTGTATAGTGTCTAAGCTTATCGCTTAGCCATTACGGGACAAGACGCATTTAATGAGCCCCTTAGGTGCCGCTCTCACTTTATCGGGGACGGAAAACAGCCCCCGTCCCATCTGCCGCCGCCCCACCTTGCTCCGACACGCGTCCAGGCCAGCGGTGCGCATGGTGCCATGTAGGCTGGCAAGCTGTTGAGGTGGTGCGGTGGTAGGGCCTTCACGAAGATTTGCATGCCACCACGTAGGCGCTTGCTGAGTTGGCTTGGAAGCCTCACGTCGACACGCAGGTGCCTGCCTAGCTGGTGAGCTAGCAGCTGCATGGGAGCGGCGGTGGAAGCTTGACGGGTGCGGGCCTGGCTATGGCTCCGCGGATGTCCTCTGCAAGGGCCTTCCCGCGGGACCGTGGTCGTCCCTGGCAAGGATTGTTGGAAATATGCCCTAGAGGCAATAATAAAATGGTTATTATTATATTTCCTTGTTCATGATAATTGTCCATTGTTCATGCTATAATTGTATTGACCGGAAATAGTAATACATGTGTGAATACATAGACCACAACATGTCCCTAGTGAGCCTCTAGTTGACTAGCTCGTTGATCAATAGATGGTCATGGTTTCCTAACCATGGACATTAGATGTCACTGATAACGGGATCACATCATTAGGAGAATGATGTGATGGACAAGACCCAATCCTAGGCGTAGCACAAGATCGTGTAGTTTGTTTGCTAAAGCTTTTCTAATGTCAAGTATCATTTCCTTAGACCATGAGATTGTGTAACTCCCGGATACCGTAGGAATGCTTTGGGTGTACCAAACGTCACAACGTAACTGGGTGGATATAAAGGTACACTATAGGCATCTCCGAAAGTGTCTGTTGGGCTGGCATGAATCGAGACTAGGATTTGTCACTCCGTATGACGGAGAGGTATCTCTAGGCCCACTCGGTAATGCATCATCATAATGAGCTCAATGTGACTAAGTAGTTTGTCACGGGATCATGCATTATGAAACGAGTAAAGTGACTTGCCGGTAACGAGATTGAACGAGGTATTGGGATACCGACGATCGAATCTCGGGCAAGTAACATACCAATTGACAAAGGGAATTGTATACGAGATCGCTTGAATCCCCGACATCGTGGTTCATCTGATGAGATCATCGTGGAACATGTGGGAGCCAACATGGGTATCCAGATCCCGCTGTTGGTTATTGGCCGAAGAGCTGTCTCGATCATGTCTGCATGTTCTCGAACCCGTAGGGTCCACACACTTAAGGTTCGGTGATGCTAGAGTTGATATGGGAATTATTATGCAGTTACTAAATGTTGTTCGTAGTCCCGGATGAGATCCCGGATGTCATGAGGAGTTCCGGAATGGTCCGGAGGTAAATATTTATATATGGGAAGTCAAGTTTCAGTCACCAGAATAATTTCGGGGGTTACCGGTATTGTAGCACGACCACCAAAAGGTGTCCGGGGGTCCACCGGGTGGGTGGTCCACCTACCACGGGGGACTTAGTGGGCTGAACAAGGGTGGGAACCAGCCCCTGGTGGGCTGGTGCGCCCCCCAAGGGCCCAAGGCGCCTAGGGTTGAAAACCCTAGGGTGTGGGGGCACCTCCCACCAACTTGGAGGGCAAGTCCCCCCTTGCCCCCCCTAGATGAGATCTAAGGGGGCCGGCCCCCTCTCCCCTTCCCCCTATAAATAGTGGGGGGTGAGAGGGCTGCCATACCCTTCCCCTGGCGTAACCCTTCCCCTCTCCAACTCCATCTCCTCCTCCGTAGTGCTTGGCGCCTGCCGGAGAACTGCAAGCTCCACCACCACGTCGTCGTGCTGCCGGAGCTCTCCCTCAACTTCTCCTCTCCCCTTGCTGGATTAAGAAGGAGGAGACGTCCCCGGGTTGTACATGTGTTGAACGCGGAGGCGCCGTCCGTTCGGCGTTAGATCGGATCTTCCGTGATTTTAATCGCCACGAGTACGACTCTCTCATCCGCGTTCTAGTGACGCTTCCGCTTAGCGATCTTCAAAGGTATGAAGATGTTCGTCCTCTCCCTCTCTTGTTGCTAGACTCTCCATAGATTAATCTTGGTGATGCGTAGAAAATTTTGTATTTCTGCTACGTTCCCCAACAGTGGCATCATGAGCTAGGTCTATTGCGTAGATTCTATGCACGAGAAGAACACAAGTAGTTGTGGGCGTTGGTTTGTTCAATTTGCTTACCGTTACTAGTCCTATCTTGTTTCGGCGGTATTGTGGGATGAAGCGACCCGGACCGACCTTACACGTACGCTTATGTGAGACAGGTTCCACCGACTGACATGCACTTGTTGCATAAAGGTGGCTAGCGGGTGCCAGTCTCTCCCACTTTAGTCGGATCGGATTCGATGAAAAGGGTCCTTATGAAGGGTAAATAGCAATTGGCATATCACCGTTGTGGCTTTTGCGTAGGTAAGAAACGTTCTTTCTAGAAACCCATAGCAGCCACGTAAAACATGCAACAACAATTAGAGGATGTCTAACTTGTTTTTGCAGGGTATGCTATGTGATGTGATATGGCCAAAAGAATGTGATGAATGATATGTGATGTATGAGATTGATAGTGTTCTTGTAATAGGAATCACGACTTGCATGTCGATGAGTATGACAACCGGCAGGAGCCAGGAGTTGTCTTAATTTATTGTATGACCTGCATGTCATTGAATAATGCCATGTAATTACTTTACTTTATTGCTAAACTGTTATCCATAGTAGTAGAAGTAATAGTTGGCGAGACAACTTCATGAAGACACGATGATGGAGATCATGATGATGGAGATCATGGTGTCATTCTGGTGACGAAGGTGATCATGCCATGCCTCAAGATGGAGATCAAAGGCGCAAGATGATATTGGCCATATCATGTCACTTTATGATTTGCATGTGATGTTTGTCATGTTTACATCTTATTTGCTTAGAACAACGGTAGCATAAATAAGATGATCCCTCATAAAATTTCAAGAAAGTTTTCCCCCTAACTGTGCACTGTTGCGAAAGTTCGTTGTTTCAAAGCACCACATGATGATCGGCTGTGATAGATTCTAATGTTCGCATAGAACGGGTGTAAGCCAGATTTACACATGCAAAACACTTAGGTTGACTTGACGAGCCTAGCATGTACAGACATGGCCTTGGAACACAAGAGACCGAAAGGTTAAACATGAGTCGTATAGTAGATATGATCAACATGAAGATGTTCACCGATGATGACTAGGCCGTCTCACGTGATGATCGGACACGGCCTAGTTGACTCGGATCATGTATCACTTAGATGACTAGAGGGATGTCTATCTGAGTGGGAGTTCATTAATAATTTGATTAGATGAACTTAATTATCATGAACATAGTCTAAAATCTTTGCAATATGTCTTGTAGATCAAATGGCCCATGCTAATGTTGCCCTCAACTTCAACGCGTTCCTAGAGAAAACCAAGCTGAAAGACGATGGTAGCAACTATACGGACTGGGTCCGGAACTTGAGGATTATCCTCATAGCTGCCAAGAAAGCTTATGTCCTAGAAGCACCTCTAGGTGAAGCACCCATTTTCCCAGCAACTCAAGACGTTATGAACGCCTGGCAGTCGCGTAGTGATGATTACTCCCTGGTTCAGTGCAGCATGCTTTACAGCTTAGAACCGGGGCTCCAAAAGCGTTTTGAGCAGCACCGAGCATATGAGATGTTCCAAGAGCTGAAAATGGTTTTCAAGCTCATGCCCGGGTCGAGAGATATGAAGTCTCTGGTAAGTTCTACAGTTGTAAGATGGAGGAAAACAGTTCTGTCAGTGAGCGTATACTCACTATGTCCGGGTTACACAACCATTTGTCTCAGTTGGGAGTTAATCTCCCAGATGACTCGGTCATTGACAGGATCCTCCAGTCGCTCCAACCTAGCTACAAGAGCTTTGTGATGAACTACAATATGCAAGGGATGGAGAAGTCCATTCCCGAGTTATATTCAATGCTAAAATCAGCGGAGGTGGAAATCAAAAAGGAACATCAAGTGTTGATGGTAAATAAGACCACTAGTTTCAAGAAAGTCAAGGGTAAAAAGAACTTCAAGAAGGACGGCAAGGGAGTTGCCGCACCCGGTAAATCAGTTGCTGAGAAGAAGCCAAACAATGGACCCAAGCCCGAGACTCAGTGCTTTTATTGCAAGAGAAATGGTCACTGGAAGCGGAACTGCCCCAAGTACTTAGCGGACAAGAAGGCCGGCAACACCAAAGGTATATGTGATATACACGTTATTGATGTGTACCTTACCGGTACTCGTAGTAGCTCCTGGGTATTTGATACCGGTGCGATTGCTCATATTTGTAACTAAAAACAGGAGCTACGGAATAAACGGAGACTGGCAAAGGATGAGGTGACAATGCGCGTCGGGAATGGTTCCAAGGTCGATGTGATCGCCGTCGGCATGCTACCTCTACATTTACCTACGAGATTAGTTTTAGACCTCAATAATTGTTATTTAGTGCCAGCTTTGAGCATGAACATTGTATCTGGATCTTGTTTAATGCGAGATGGCTACTCATTTAAATCTGAGAATAATGGTTGTTCTATTTATTTGAGAGATATGTTTTATGGTCATGCTCCGCTGGTCAATGGTTTATTCTTATTGAATCTCGAACATGATGTTACACATATTCATAGTGTGAATACCAAAAGATTTAAGGTTAATAATGATAGTCCCACATACTTGTGGCACTGCCGCCTTGGTCACATTGGTGTCAAACGCATGAAGAAACTCCATGCAAATGGACTTTTGAAGTCTCTTGATTATGAATCATTTGACACATGCGAACCATGCCTCATGGGCAAGATGACCAAGACTCCGTTCTCCGGAACAATGGAGCGAGCAACCAACTTATTGGAAATCATACATACTGATGTGTGCGGTCCAATGAGCGTTGAGGCTCGCGGTGGCTATCGTTATGTTCTCACCCTCACTGGTGACTTAAGTAGATATGGGTATGTCTACTTAATGAAACACAAGTCTGAGACCTTTGAAAAGTTCAAGGAATTTCAGAGTGAGGTGGAGAATCAACGCGACAGGAAAATAAAGTTCTTACGATCAGATCATGGGGGAGAATATTTGAGTCACGAATTTGGTACGCACTTAAGGAAATGTGGAATTGTTTCACAACTCACGCCGCCTGGAACACCTCAGCGTAATGGTGTGTCCGAACGTCGTAATCGCACTCTATTGGATATGGTGCGATCTATGATGTCTCTTACCGATTTGCCGCTATCATATTGGGGATATGCTTTAGAGACAGCCACATTCACTTTAAATAGGGAACCGTCTAAATCCGTTGAGACGACACCGAATGAATTATGGTTTGGGAAGAAACCTAACCTGTCATTTCTAATAGTTTGGGGATGCGATGCTTATGTGAAAAAACTTCAACCTGAAAAGCTCGAACCCAAGTCGGAAAAATGCGTCTTCATAGGATACCCTAAGGAAACCATTGGGTATACCTTCTACCTCAGATTCGAAGGCAAGATCTTTGTTACCAAGAACAGATCCTTTCTGGAGAAAGAGTTTCTCTCAAAATAAGTAAGTGGGAGGAAAGTAGAACTTGATGAAGTACTGCCTCTTGAACCGGAAAGTAGCGCAACTCAAGAAAATGTTTCTGAGGTGCCTGCACCGACTAGGGAGGAAGTTAATGATGATGATCAAGATACTTTGGATCAAGTTGCTACTGAACTTCGCAGGTCCACAAGGACACGTTCCACACCAGAATGGTATGTCAACCCTGTCCTAGAAATCACGTTGTTAGACAACGGTGAACCTTTGAACTATGAAGAAGCGATGGCGGGACCAGGTTCCAACAAATGGCTTGAAGCCATGAAATCTGAGATAGGATCCATGTATGAAAACAAAGTATGGACTTTGACAGACTTGCCTGATGATCGGCGAGCCATAGAAAACAAATGGATCTTTAAGAAGAAGACTGACGCGGATGGTAATGTGACCATCTATAAAGCTCGGCTTGTTGCTAAGGGTTATCAACAAGTTCAAGGGGTTGACTACGACGAGACCTTCTCACCCGTAGCGAGGCTGAAGTCCATCTGAATCATGTTAGCAATTGCCGCATTCTATGATTATGAAATATCACAAATGGACATCAAAACGACATTCCTTAATGGTTTCCTTAAGGAAGAATTGTATAAGATGCAGCCAGAAGGTTTTGTCGATCCTAAGAATGCTAACAAGGTATGCAAGCTCCAGCGCTCCATCTATGGGCTGGTGCAAGCAACTCGGAGTTGGAACATTCGCTTTGACAAAATGATCAAAGCGTTTGGGTTTATGCAGACTTATGGAGAAGCATGCGTTTACAAGAAAGTGAGTGGGAGCTCTGTAGCATTTCTCGCATTATATGTGGATGACATACTATTGATGGGAAATGATATAGAACTTTTGGAAATCATAAAGGCCTACTTGAATAAGTGTTTTTCAATGAAGGACCTTGGAGAAGCTGCTTACATATTAGGCATCAAGATCTATAGAGATAGATTGAGACGCCTCATAGGTCTTTCACAAAGCACATACCTTGATAAGCTATTGAAGAAGTTCAATATGGATCAGTCCAGGAAGGGGTTCTTGCCTGTTTTGCAAGGTGTGAAATTGAGCACGGCTCAAAGCCCGACCACGATAGAAGATAGAGAAAAGATGAGTGTCATCCCCTATGCCTCAGCCATATGGTCTATTATGTATGCCATGTTGTGTACCAGACCTGATGTAAACCTTGCCGTAAGTTTGGTAGAAAGGTACCAAAGTAATCCCGGCATGGAACATTGGACAGTGGTCAAGAATATCCTGAAGTACCTGAAAAGGACTAAGGATATGTTTCTTGTTTATGGAGGTGACGAAGAGCTCGTCGTAAATTGTTACGCCAATGCTAGCTTCGACACAGATCTGGATGACTCCAAGTCACAAACCGGATACGTGCATATTTTGAATGGTGGGGCAGTAAGCTGGTGCAGTTGCAAGCAAAGCGTCATGGTAGGATCTACATGTGAAGCGGAGTACATGGCAGCCTCGGAGGCAACACATGAAGCAATATGGATGAAGGAGTTCATTACCGACCTAGGAGTTATTCCCAATGCATCGGGTCCGATGACTCTCTTCTGTGACAACACTGGTGCTATTGCCCTTGCCAAGGAGCCCAGGTTTCACAAGAAGACAAGGCATATCAACCGTCGCTTCAACTCCATTCGTGAAAATGTTCAAGATGGATACATAGATATTTGTAAAGTGCATACGGATCTGAATGTCGCAGATCCGTTGACTAAACCTCTTCCACGAGCAAAACATGATCAACACCAGAACTCTATGGGTGTTCGATTCATCACAATTTAACTAGATTATTGACTCTAGTGCAAGTGGGAGACTATTGGAAATATGCCCTAGAGGCAATAATAAAATGGTTATTATTATATTTCCTTGTTCATGATAATTGTCTATTGTTCATGCTATAATTGTATTGACCGGAAACCATAATACATGTGTGAATACATAGACCACAACGTGCCCCTAGTGAGCCTCTAGTTGACTCCCCTGGTGCAGCCCTCCCCCTCACCAACTCCATCTCCTTCTCCGTAGTGCTTGGCAAAGCCCTGCCGGAGAACTGCAAGCTCCACCACCACGCTGTCGTGTTGCCGGAGCTCTCCCTCAACTTCTCCTATCCCCTTGCTGGATCAAGAAGGAGGAGACGTCCCTGGGGTGTACGTGTGTTGAACGCGGAGGCGCCGTCCGTTCGGTGTTAGATCAGATCTTCCACGATTTGAATCGCCACGAGTACGACTCCCTCATCCGCGTTCTAGTGATGCTTCCGCTTAGCGATCTTCAAAGGTATGAAGATGTTCATCCTCTCCCTCTCTTGTTTCTAGACTCTCCATAGATTGATCTTGGTGATGCGTAGAAAATTTTGAATTTCTGCTACGTTCCCCAACACGGATCTTGCCAGAGGTCTCGTGGATGCCCTCGACAAGGGTTTTGCCAAGGCTCATCGTCTTCTAATCCTCATCCAACTCTGTGTGCTTCTTGTCTTCACAAAGATCTGCATGCCATCATTGAGGTGCCTCCTGAGTCTCGGTCCCAACGTGGTTGTTGGTATTGGAAGTTGTGGGCTCGAGGGTGGCGCGCCCGTTGGGGTTGGGCAAGCTGTCCCGGCAAGGTCCTTGACGGGGCCATGGAGGCCGCCCCGGCAAGGGTCTTGCCGGGGGAACCAACCTCGCCTTCTTGCTCTCCGTGTCTCTCTCTTGGCGTTGTTTTGACCATCTTGCGGCTTTGACTCCTCCCTCTGCCCTGCTAAGCGTGGTCGTGGGCGCGACTCTGACTGCCCGTGCACAAGTAAGGGGTACAAAGGAGTGCCCTTACTTTAGTACACCGACAGGAGCCCCCGGGCCTGAGCCACACATAAGCGCAACACGTTGTTGGGCTAGGTCTAGAACGGTGTGCGGGCAGGTGGGGTGGTTTTTATTGTAGTAACTTTTTCGTCTGCTGCGCTTCCCCATTACCCGCGTTTAATGTGTGACGTGAGGGTCATGTGTGACGCGGGGGGCATGCATGGGGCGGTTGCTGCAGGCATGCGTCACGTCGTAATAAATGGCAAAGAGATGGCCCGCGCCTTCCCCATAAAAAGGAATAACCGCGGTCGCGCGGCTCATTTACCCCATGTGCTTTCCCCAATCTCGGCATCGTCGTCCCCATCTTCTTCCTCCTCAAGCTTTCGCTTCTGCTCGCTGCTACTGCGCCCCCCACTGCTTTCGACCCCTCGCCCTCTTCCTAGCTGCCATGGCACCTAAATCTGGCAAGGGCAAGGGCGTAGCCAAGGACACAAAGGAGGAGGAGATGCCGGAGAGCAAGGCGGTGGCGCGGCGGGCGCAGTTCGCCTATTTCACCCCGTCGTCAATCGATGTCTTCGACCTCAAGGACTACTTTAGGCCTTTGTGGGTGACGGAGACGGCGGGGCACCCTGCCACGCACGTCATCCCCGCTGATTGCAACAAGGGTGGCTCAAAACGGTACCCATTCTTCGTCGACTTCTTCTTCTGCGGGCTCTGTCCCCCTTTTTCCGACTTCTTCAACAATGTCATGCGCACTTTTGGCTTCCATCTGTTGGATCTCACACCGAATGCCATGGCGTGCTTGGCGTGCTTGGCGTGCTTTGCCCACCTCTGTGAGGGCTTCGCTGGGGTGTTTCCCAGCATGGCGCTTTTCCGCCACTACTTCTCCCTCGCATCCAACCCGGGGGTGCCCTTACTGGGAGCGTCGCTTGGATCTCGAGGGCCCAGGGGAAAAGCACATACCCAGAGGGTGCCGTGAAGGAGAGGTGGGAGGAGTGGCGGGGCCGATGGTGCTGGATCATGGAGGAGAACCCACCGGAGTTCTGCCGGGGTGTTCGTCGGGAGCCGCCGACCCGTGGCGCGGACTGGAGCAACCACGACATTGATGACAAGAAGTTTTCGATCGCCATCACCAGGATTCTCCACCTCACCGAGGCCGGGCTCACCCCGAGATGATTGCGGCGGATTTCATCCGCCGTCGAATCGCTCCGCTACACAACAAGGGGAGGCCGGCCTGGGATTTCAGGAATGCGACTGACATCATGAGGCTCCGCACCGGCCTGAAGCACAACCTCATGGTGATGGGGCACTCCTGGTATTGCCGGAGGCTCTTCCAGCTCGACGTGTTCGCCGATGGCAGGGTGGAGAGGACCGGCAAGGCCGCAAAGTCCGGCAAGGCCATCAAGGGGCCCTTGTTTGAGCTGCCACCGGGAGTGGTCCCGCTGAGCAACAACTCCCGGCAGGCTGATATCCTCGCCATGATGTCGGTCTTCAATGCGCACGATCTTTACCCAGCCTGGGTCGAGCCCCCGGCACACGAGGTGCAAGAGTTCTTCGACAACTTGGTCGAAGAACTCGATCATGATGAGCCGCTACTCATCCAGGACACCACCCAGGAGGAGCTGAACTACATCGCCGCCAGAGTGGTGGAGGCGGAGCTTGCCAGGGCGGCCGGCGATGCCGGCGGCATGGAGAACGAGGCCGCCGTGGCCACAGAAGAGAAGGAGCTCGCCCAGTGGGCGAAGTCTGCCAGGGAGGCGGGCGATGTCAGCACCAAGGCCCCCCTTGTCGAGGGCGTGTGAGGGAGTCCTGGATTAGGGGGTATCCGGACAGCCGGACTATGTACAACGTCCGAACTATTGAAGCATGAAGATACAAGACTCAAGATTTCGGCCCATGTCCGGATGGGACTTTCCTTGGCGTGGAAGGCAAGCTTGGCAATCCGGATATTATGTTTCCTTCCTTGTAACCGACTCCATGTAAACCCTTGTCCTCTCCGGTGTCTATATAAACCGGAGAGGTTGGTCCTTAGAAGGCCGATCACAATTACAATCATACCATCATAGGCTAGCTCTTAGGGTTTAGCCTCTACGATCTCGTGGTAGATCTACTCTTGTACTACCCATATCATCAATATTAATCAAGCAGGAAGTAGGGTTTTACCTCCATCAAGAGGGCCCGAACCTGGGTAAACATCTGTGTCCCTCGCTTCCTGTTACCATCAGCCTTGACGCACAGATCGGGACCCCCTACCCGAGATCCGCCGGTTTTGACACCGACATTGGTGCTTTCATTGAGAGTTCCTCTGTGTCATTGCTGTCAGGCTCAATGCCTCCTTCAATCATCATCAACGACACTGTCCAGGGCGAGACTTTCCTCCTCGGACAGATCTTCGTGTTCGGCGGCTTCGCACTGCGGGCCAATTCGCTTGGCCGCCTGGAGCAGATCGATAGCTATGCCCCCGGCCACCAGGTCAGGTTCGGAAACTTGAAATACACAGCGGATATTCGCGGAGACTTGATCTTTGACGGATTCAGGCTAGCACCAGGAGCACCGAACAGGCACGATGAGCACGGCTTAGACCTGCTCTCAGACGATGCTCGGGATATCACCCCGGCAGAAGCCCCAGATCCAAATCCGGGGCAGGTTGCGTTCCCTAAGGACGGAGGGCTGGACCCCGCCCCGCAGGCCGTACCCTCATCAGCGATGGAGCCGAACACATTTCTCACTTCTGAGGGAGCCTGTGACTCCGGACCCCCGGAGTCATATCCGGTGTTAGGTTCCAGTCCATGCGTCCCTGAGCCCGCCGAACCTGGTTGGGCTCCGGTGATGGAGTTCACCGCGGCGGATGTCTTTCAGCACTCGCCCTTTGGTGACATGCTAAACTTATTGAAGTCTCTCTTTTTGTCAGGAGACCCTGGGCCGAACTATGTCCGGCATGAGTGGGAAGCTGCGGTGACGGAATTCGTTGCCCACCCACCACCCACTTCATTGCCACGATCGATGATTTAGCCGGCGTGCTTGACTTTGATTCCGAAGACATCGACGGTATGGACGACGATGCAGGAGAATTACAGGAGCCACCGCTCATGGAGCGGTGGACGGCCACCTCCTCATATGATATCTATATGGTGGACACTCCGAAGGAAACTAATGGCGACAAGGCAACGGAGGATAACCCCTCGGGAAGAAAAGCAAAGCATGGGCATCGTCGGCGCCGCTCCAAGCCCCGCCACAGCAATACCGGCCCCGGAGACGAACATAACCCGGATGGCGCCGAAGAAGAATATGACCCTAACCAGCCCGCCTTTGAGCAGGCCGAATAGGAAGATGAGCAGGTCAGCCCAGAAGAACAGGCGACGGATGGATACCCGGAGGAGGACAACTACATGCCCCCCTCCGAAGACAAGATTAGCCTCGGCGACGACGAATTCGGCGTACCTGAGGATCCCGTGGAGCAGGAGTGCTTCAAGCGTAGACTTATAGCCACTGCAAGGAGCATGAAGAAGAAGCAGCAACAACTCCAAGCTGATCAAGACCTGCTCACAGATAGATGGACTGAAGTTCTGGCAGCCGAGGAATATGGACTCGAGCGCCAAATGGCTGACCGACCACCTCGTGGCCGGGATAAAACAGGATACAACCCGAATACCAGCCCGCACCCCCACACCGACACACTACGACCCAGGGCAACAGGCAAGACCTGCAAGATATTCTGGAAAATAAAGCAGGACAGCCAAGATCGATCTACGGATCACGGGGGCGCGCCCCAGCGCGCGACGATGACCGTCGCGCCGGATACATCATCAACAAGTCCGGCTGGGCCGAACACAGCAACCTAGACCAATCCAACCTGCGTAGCCACATATCCCGGCACAGAGGCGTCGCACACCCCCTCTGCTTCACTGACGAAGTGATGGATCATGAATTTCCAGAAGGGTTCAAACCCGTAAACATCGAATCATACGATGGCACAACAGACCCCGCAGTATGGATCGAATATTCCCTTCTCCACATTCACATGGACCGCGGAGATGATCTACACACCATCAAATATCTTCCCCTTAAGCTCAAAGGACCAGCTCGGCACTGGTTAAGCAGCCTGCCAGCAAATTCCATTGGTAGTTGGGAAAACCTGGAAGACGCATTCCTTGATAACTTCCAGGGCACATATGTGCGACCACCGGACGCTGATGACCTGAGCCACATTACTCAACAGCCCGGAGAGTCAGCCCGGAAATTCTGGACTCGGTTCCTAACTAAAAAGAACCAAATAGTCGACTGTCCGGACGCCGAAGCCTTGGCGGCTTTCAAGCATAATATCCGTGATGAGTGGCTCGCTCGACACCTCGGCCAGGAAAAACCCAAGTCCATGGCAGCTCTCACAACACTAATGACCCGCTTTGGTGCAGGTGAGGATAGCTGGTTGGCTCATAGCGGCACCACACCACATTCTGGCACTTCGGACGGCCGCGATGCTAACGGCAAGCCACGACGTAACAGGTATAAGAGACGAAACAATGGCGACAACACTGAAGACACGACGGTCAATGCCGGATTCAGCGGATCTAAGTCCGATCAGCGGAAAAAACCGTTCAAAAGAAATAATCAGGGACCGTCCAGCCTGGATCGCATACTAGAGCGCTCGTGCCAAATTCATGGCACCCCGGACAAGCCAGCCAACCACACCAATAGAGACTGTTGGGTGTTTAAACAGGCCGGTAAGATAAACGCCGAAAACAAGGACAAGGGGCTGCACAGCGACGATGATGAAGAGCCCCGGCGTCCGAATACGGGGGGGACAAAAGAAATCCCCCCCCCCAGGTGAAAACGGTCAATATGATCTACGCCACTCACATCCCCAAGCGGGAATGGAAGCGAGTACTATGGGACGTCTATGCGATGGAGCCAGTCGCCCCCAAATTCAACCCATGGCCAGCTTGTCCGATCACCTTTGATCGTAGGGATCATTCTACTAGCATCCATCATGGTGGCTCCGCCGCATTGGTCTTAGACCCAATCATCGACGGATTCCACCTCACGCTAGTCCTTATGGACGGCGGCAGCAGCCTGAACCTGCTTTATTAGGACACAGTGTGCAAAATGGGCATTGACCCTTCAAGGATCAAGCCCACTAAAACCACCTTTAAAGGTGTTATTCCTGGAGTAGAGGCCCGCTGTACGGGCTCTATAACACTGGAAGTGGTCTTGGATCCCCGGACAACTTCAGGAGCGAAGAGCTAATCTTCGACATCGTCCCTTTCCGCAGTGGCTACCACGCACTGCTCGGATGAACCGCATTCGCTAGATTCAATGCGGTACCACATTATGCATACCTCAAGCTCAAGATGCCAGGACCGCGCGAGGTCATCACTGTCAATGGAAATATGGACCGCTCCCTTCGAACAGAAGAGCATACGGCAGCCCTCGCGGCAGAAGTACAATGCGGCCTACTCCGACAAACCAATCCAGCGACAACTTCGAACACAGTCAAGCGAGTCCGGAGCACCCCGCAACAGGATCATCAGGAACGCCAAGAGCGTGATTAGCAGTCTGGCCTCCGCCCAAGCCCCTTCAAAGCAGCGTTCGCGCCACGCGTACACAATTACGCACTCAAGATACCATGGGCATAGGCGGAGGCGCATCAACGACTCAGTCAATAGTGTGGGTAACTGCCTAATACCTTCATACTCTTTCCCTCTTACATTTCAGGACACCGCGTTAGTGCAGCATCCTCAGAAGAGCCAAATTGCCGGACTCATAAGGGAGAGACATCCAAGGAGGCAACAGACGTTGTGCACAGAAGGAAATATCCAGGTGGAATCTATTTACGATCATTATACCTGCTTTATCTATCTGTACAACAGCCTGCCCCTGGATAGGACATGTCAAATAGTCCTATTTTTATCTATGCTTAATGCATCCATTGTAAACATACGCTTAAATGTATTTTTCGTCAATGGGATATTATATATAGCGTCAGCTTATTATCCTTATTTGAGCATTTTCTTCTCCTATAAATGTTTATTTGGTATTGCATCCATACACCTTGGTACGGTCAGTTTGCCAGGGGCTTCTCATGGCGCCCCGTAATATGGCAAATAAAGTCTGAACACTTTCAACAGTGCGGCACCCCGAACTTATAGCACTATATGCATCAGCTCCGAATCATGGGTCTACAGTTGGGATAGCCCGGCTCCCTTGTTTTGGTGCCTTACGTTCCGTTATATCGGCCGAGGTAGCGCAGGGAGAACTACTGCGATTGTGTCCCGGTTCTTTCGGACAAACACCTCAGTAGAGAAAGCCGAAAAGTGACCGGCATGATGTGGTGAGAGCTAGTCGCTGTTCGAGAGGTACTAAAATCCTTAAAGATTTTCAGCTTTAGGCGATAAATCCGCTTTGTCCGATCTAGGCGTATATAGCGCCCCAATTCGGCCTTCCGGATTCTAGGGGCTTCGCCGAAATTTAAAATTGTAGACTTCTATGGCTAAGTGAAAGTTATAAAGCCGCATAGTCCGATTGCCTCGTTCACTGCGTCGGACACCTCCTTAAGGGACCAAACATTTGGATAAAGAGTGTCCGGGTTTTCCACGGACACCCCAGTGCTAGTCACGTGGGGGCGAAAGCCGACGACTGGCCTACTTTCAGGATTTTATAAACAGCCGCACAGAAGGTAATATTTTAAATAACAAAAGCGCTACTTAGCGCAAGTAACTTCATCTTTAAATTACAAACATGACAGAAGTGAATTCACTCTAAAATGGCATCCTTGGTACACTCATCGGCGATGGGACGAGCACCCTTCATCATGCCATCATAGTACATCTCGGGACGGCGATGCGCGTTGCCCTCCGGCGGCCCGTCCTTGACCAGCTTCTCCGCATACAACTTGCCCCAATGCACCTTGACGCAGGCAAAGGCCCGGCGGGCACCTTCGATGCAAACGGATCGCTTGATCACCTCAAGCCGTGGACAGGCATCTACCATCCGCTTGATCAGGCCAAAGTAGCTACTGGGCAGGAGCTCACCCGGCCACATCCGGACTATGAAGCCCTTCATAGCCAGCTCCCTGTGGAGTTCGACCAACTGCTTCAGTTGGTCGCTCAGAGGCATCGGATGTTCGGCCCCATCATACTGGGACTAGAACAGCTTCTCCGTTGAGCTCCCCTCCTGGGCACGGTAGAACTCCGCAGCGTCTGATACGCTGCATGGCAGATCTGTAAATGCCCTTGGAGAGCTCTGAATTCGAGTAAGTAAAAGAAACGCCTCCTCCACATGTTTGCTTTGCATAAAGAACTTCTTACCCGCTGCTATCTTTTTGGCCTCTTGGATCTCCTACTGTGCTTTCCCGGCTTCGGCCTTGGCGTCTTTCAAGTTCATAAGGGCCTTCACAAGCTCGGCCTCTTTCACCTTCAGATCATGCTCCACGGACTCGCATTTCTTGCCCAGGTCCTGGAGCTCTTGCTGTACCTCAACTACCCTAGCACTTTGCTTTTCGCGCTCCTTACACTCCGAGGCCGCCTTGTCTTCGGCCTTGGACAGCGCCCTTTTCAGGGACGCCACTTCCATGGTGGCCCCTGTTACACAGTCATGACACTTAGGTGTTAGACTCACCAATTCTGCCTACCCTTAAATGCATAAGAGCAGGAATCACTTACCCTTGTTCTCTTCGAGCTGCCTCTTCATGAGGTCGAGCTCTCCCTGCGCCTGCTCCAGGTCCCGCTTCAGTTCAGCAACCTCGACAGTATGGGCAGCAGCAACAAGCAGCACATCTTGCTTATTCACAACAATACTTATTATTAGACTCCTGCGGATTATAAATGACCCTCTGTTTGGCTTTTCTTTCCGAACACCAAATAGAGTATCAGGGGCTACTACCTATCAGGTGGTAATTTTGCACATATTCATTACTTACCTCAAAGCCTGTCAGGAGGCTGGTGCAAGCTTCGGTTAGTCCGCTTTTGGCGGTCAAAACCTTCCGAATCACCGTACTCATGAGAGTACGGTGCTCTTCATCCATGGAAGCGCCGCGAAGCGCTTCCAACAGACAGTCCGGCGCCTCATGCATAACAGAAGTCCTCGATACAGACAGCTCGCCCTCCCTAACAAGGGGTCGCCCGCCTGAGTCCGGAACCATCGAAGGTTCCGGAATTGTGTTCAACTGAGAGCCTGGCTGGCCATGGATCTCGTTGACACGATCCACGGGGATCTTGAACCCCGTGTGTCCGACGTCTGGGACCCCGCCTCGGGGCGTCTCCAGAGTCACCCCCCCCGCTCTGGGAGCCTTTGGGACAACACCTTCGTGTCATCCGCGGGTTGAGGAGTAGTGGCTGTCGGAAGCGAATTCATCTCCGAATCGCTCAGGGACCCGGAGGAAGATACCTCAGGGTGATCCCTGGCTGGACTGCACATATGTTTGGCGTTAAACAAAAAGCTATAGAGTGAAGTTTTGACGGAGTGCGGACACTTACGATCGCACTGGGGGCTTCCCCCTTGCAGCCACCCCTCCTCGCTGAGAGCGGCCGTGGCGGAGTAGTCTGGAAGGGGCACCTTCCCCTTCTTGGATGCCCCAGCCCCCCCTCCCAGGGCGGCTTTCCTCTTCTTCTCCCCCCAGTGTGGGGAGGTAGAATCTCTTCTTGATTCCCCCTGCCTCCGCGGGAAGAATCTGTCTCGTCGTCATCAGACGACAAGGGTATGATGGCCTTGCGCCCGGGGCCTTTTCCGACCCCCTGGTCCGCCTCCCCGGGCCCCTCATCCTTTCCGGATGGGGCGTCTTCTTCTTATTCCTCCTCCCCTTCGTGGGAGGAGTCCGCCTCGTTGTCTTCGGACGAGGCTTCCGGCACAACCTTACGTCGGAGACCCTTTCGGATCCCCGGGGCCTTCTTCTCAGCCTTCTTCTCCGGCACCTTGTACGATGCCGAGACAAGCATCTCCGTCAGGAGAGCATCAGCTGGGCCTTCTGGCAGCGGAGCCGGATAGTGAACCTGCTCCGCTATCTCCACATAATCCTGAAGCAAACAAGCATAATTACTTAAGGCTCTCCCATGAATATATTGGAAAGAACCGGGTCTGGTGGCAGTCTGAGAACTCACCTGACTAGGAGCCCGCACGGCGTGAAGCCCGTGGTCCTCGGATGTGGGAGGAGGTACTTCAGAGGCCTTGAATAGCACCTTCCATGCGCCTTTTTGCGTCATGTTGTAGAGCTTCAGGAGCGTCCGGTGTTCGGTCGGGACGAACTCCCACTGATTGAGTGCCCGCCTTTGGCAGGGCAGGATCCGGCGAACGAGCATGACCTGGATCACGTTGACAAGCTTGATGTTCTTGTCCTTCATGCTTTTGATGCATGTCTGGAGTCCGGTCAGCTCCGTAGAATCGCCCCAGGACAGGCCCTTCCTTTCCCAGGAGGTGAGACGCATGGGGGCTCCGGATCTGAATTTGGGGGCTGCCGCCTAGTTGGCGCCACGCGGTTCGGTGATGTAGAACCACCCCGATTGCCATCCTTTTATGGTCTCCGCAAAGGAGCCATCCAGCCAGGTGACATTAGGCATTCTGCCCACCATGGCCCCTCCGCACTCCGCTTGTTGGCCGCTTACAACCTTCGGCTTCACGCAGAATGTTTGTAGCCATAGGCTGAAGTGAGGCCGAATGCGGAGGAAGGCCTCGCATACGACGATGAACACCGAGATGTTGAGGACGAAATTTGGGGCTAGATCATGGAAATCTAGCCCGTAGTAGAACATGAGCCCGCAGACGAAGGGATGGAGTGGAAATCCCAGTCCACGGACGAAGTGGGCGACGAATACGACCCTCTCGTGGGGTCCTGGGGTCGGAATGACCTGCCCGGCGTCTGGTAGACGGTGCGCTATGTCCGCGGCCAAGTATCTGGCCACCCGAAGATTTGCGATGTGCTTCTCCTTGACGGTGGAAGCCACCCACTTGCCTCCTGCTCCGGACATGTTTAGCTGTGCGGAGAAGACTTGGGCTTGGGCGCTGGAGCTCGAGGGGGCAAGAGTGGGCAAAGGAGGAGGAAGGTGTGTGTGAAAATGGGGAAATCTTATCCCTTTATAGAGGAGCCGAGAGCAGTGCGCCTCCCCACTTGCCCGTTGAGAATCGCTTGTTTCCCAAGCACCACGATTAATGGTGTGGTGAGATTACCCATACCCGTATTGATGAGAATCCCGTGATAAGGGGACACAATCTCTGCTTTGACAAGACGTGTCAAAGAAACCACCTCGCAATATGCGCTATAGCTGGTTGTTGGAAAACGGATCGAATAATGATCCGATCGTAATAACATGTCACGTCATCAGAAAAAGTTGTCAGCAGATTGCATTTGTGAAATATCATTCTCTCTACAGTGGTGTGTAAAGATCATCTTGTGAATCCGGACATGATTTAAGTGTTCGATAACCACTTTGGAGTATTCGGAGGAGGAACCCACCTTACAATGCCGAAGACAATACTGCGCGCCGGACTCATCGTCATTGAAGCCTGGTTCAGGGGCTACTGAGGGAGTCCTGGATTAGGGGGTATCCGGACAGCCGGACTATGTACAACGTCCGGACTATTGAAGCGTGAAGATACAAGACTCAAGACTTCGGCCCGTGTCCGGATGGGACTTTCCTTGGCGTGGAAGGCAAGCTTGGCAATCTGGATATTATGTTTCCTTCCTTGTAACCGACTCCATGTAAACCCTAGTCCTCTCCGGTGTCTATATAAACCAGAAAGGTTGGTCCTTAGAAGGCCGATCACAATTACAATCATACCATCATAGGCTAGCTCTTAGGGTTTAGCCTCTACGATCTCATGGTAGATCTACTCTTGTACTACCCATATCATCAATATTAATCAAGCAGGAAGTAGGGTTTTACCTCCATCGAGAGGGCCCGAACCTGGGTAAACATCTGTGTCCCTCGCTTCCTGTTACCATCAGCCTTGATGCACAGATCGGGACCCCCTACCCGAGATCCGCCGGTTTTGACACCGACAGCGTGGCCGAGGAATCGTCCGAGGAGGAGGACGAGGCCGACGCCCCCTCGGCTATGAAGAAAGGACGCGTCCTTCGTCGGGCCAGCTCTGGCTAGCCGGTCCGGTTCGGCAGGGCCGAGCCGCAGCAAGGGGTTCAGGGGGAAACCGCGCGCATGACGAGGGCCGCGGTGGCGAAGAAGAAGGCGACCGCCTCTTCTTCATCCAAATGCTACTGGACTCCATCGCCTTCCCCTCCTCCGCAAACGCCAGCACAGAGGTCGCCTTCGACTTTTCATCCCTCAGCCCGAGGAGGAAGAGGAAGGTAGCAGAAGAGGAGGTGGAGGACGAGTAAGCATTCCGCCCCTTGTTGTTCCCGTCCTCTCTAATCGTGTCTCCTTCCTTGATTCATCTTTGTCTTCGCAGGGAAATGGAGATGCTGGCCCAGTGGGCGGCAAAGAGGGCCAAGGCCTCGACGGGTAACCAGCCCCCGGCAGGTACCCCAAAGGCGCCACTGGTGGTAGAGAGCAGCCCGAACAACAGCCCGAGGCACAGCCCCCGGCTCAGCCCCCAGCGTGCGTTCACCACCTACTCCCCATCAACGTGCGCCAGGGTGTGACTTTTTGGTACTGACCTTGCCGTGGCTGCAGGAGGAGGGCAGCAGCAGGAGGAGACAACAAGAGCCACCCCCACCACGCCGCCCCCCTCGACCACACCGCCCCGAGGGGTGTCCCCGGCAAGGGCGCCAGACTCCGAGCCCATGCGCACAGAGGAGGAGGTAGACTTGGGCATTGGTGGCCCCGTCTCGACAACAGATGTTGGCGGGGAGGGGGCCACTTCATCTCAGCCCGGCACGGGTGAGTCATTTGTTCTTCCTTACTCTTCTTCTTGGCCTCGCCTCATCACCCCTTCTGGCATCTAGATCCCCCCTTGGCGGACCAAGGGGACATTGATACCGTGATCACAGAGGCCGCCAAGGACGCCACCAAGGGGCTTGCCGGAGAGACCGGCAAGGCTGCCGCCGAGGTGGCCGGCAAAGGCGCTGCCGGGGAGGCCGGCAAGGCCGTTGCCGAGGAGGAAGTGGTTGACGACCAACCCCTCGTCCGCTTACTCTGGCTCATGCAAGTATCTGAAGGTGGGCAACAACTTGTTCGTCCACCTCCCAGGGATGGCGAGCACCAGGGCGTCGACCGAGGGGGAGGTGTTTGATGACGAAGTGCTCACCGCCATCGGGCTCGAGGTCGTCGAGGAACCGAGCTCCGGTGGCGGTGGCACCCAGGAGGAGCATCTTCTTCGGGCCATGGGTGCCAGTTTCCGGAAGCTACATGCGCTCCACCGTGCCCGCCTGGACAAGGCGAAGTCCAGGGAGGTGGTGGTGGGCAAGGCGGAAGCAGACCTCGGGGAGCGCGTCGCCGAGGCGCAAGCCTGGTTCCGCCAGGCCCACGAGGAGCTGAAGGCTGCCCAAGGCCAGCTGACGGAGCGCGAGCTGGAGCTTCTCCTAAAGCAGGCCGACATCGAGAAAGCCAGGAGGCCTCGAGGGAAGAGGCCACCAAGGCCGAGGCTGCCCGGTCCCAGCGCCAGGCCGAGCTGGACTCTCAGGAGGAGGACCTCATCGCCCGTGAGGCGGTGCTTGCTGAGGGAGTCTTGGATTAGGGGGTATCCAGATAGCCGGACTATATACTTTGTCTGGACTATTGGAGCGCGAAGATACAAGATTCAAGACTACGTCCCGTGTTCGGATGGGACTCTCCTTTGCGTGGAAGACAAGCTTGTCGATCTGGATATTATATTTCCTTCTTTGTAACCAACTCCATGTAAACCCTAGCCCTCTCCGGTGTCTATATAAACCGGAGAGTTTAGTCCTTAGAGGGACGATCAGAATCATAATCATCATAAGCTAGCTTCTAGGGTTTAGCTTCTACGATCTCGTGGTAAATCAACTCTTGTAAGAATCATATCATCAATATCAATCAATCAGGAAGTAGGGTTTTACCTCCATCGAGAGGGCCCGAACCTGGGTAAACATTGTGTCCCTTGCCTCCTGTTACCATTAGCCTTAGACGCACAGATCGGGACCCCCTACCCGAGATCCGCCGGTTTTGACACCGACATTGGTGCTTTCATTGAGAGTTCCTCTGTGTCGTCGCTGCAAGGCTTGATGGCTCCTTCAATCATCAACAACACGGTCCAGGGTGAGACTTTTCTCCCCGGACAGATCTTCGTGTTCGGCGGCTTCGCACTGCGGGCCAATTCGCTTGGCCATCTGGAGCAGATCGACAGCTACGCCCCTGGCCACCAGGTCAGGTTCGGAAACTTGAACTACACGGCCGATATCCGCGGAGACTTGATCTTCAACGGATTCGGGCCTGCGCCAGGAGCGCCGGACAGTCACGATGAGCACGGCTTAGACCTGCTGTCGGACAATGCTCGGGATATCGCCCCTGCAGGAGCCCCGGACCTAAATCCGGAGCAGATTGCGTCGCCCGAGGACGGGTGGATGGACCCCGCCCCAGAGGCCGCACACTCATCGGCGGTAGAGCCGAACACAGGCCTCACCCCCAAAGAAGCCTGTGACACCGGACCCCCGGACTCGTATCCGGCTGTAGGTTCCAGTCCGCGCGCTCCCGAGCCCGCCGAACCTGGTTGGGCTCCGGTAATGGAGTTCACTGCTGCGGATATCTTCCAGCACTCGCCCTTTGGCGATGTGCTGAACTCGTTAAAGTCTCTCTCTTTGTCAGGAGACTCTTGGCCGAACTATGTGCGGCTCGAGTGGGAAGCAGGCGACGAAGGAATTCGTTGCCCACCCACCACCCACTTCATTGCCACGGTCGATGATTTAACCGACGTGCTTGACTTCGACTCCGAAGACATCGACGGTATGGACGACGATGCAGGAGAAGAACAGGAACCACCGCTCACGGGGCGGTGGACAGCCACCTCCTCATATGATATATATATGGTGGACACTCCGAAGGAAACCAATGGCGATGAGGCAACGGAGGATAACCCCTCAGGGAAGAAAGCAAAGCATGGGCGTCGTCGGCGCCGCTCCAAGCCCCGCCACAGCAATACCGGCACAGGAGACGAAAACAATCCGGATGGTGCCGAAGATGAATACAACCCTGATCAGCCTGCCTTCGAGCAGGCCGAGCAGGAAGACGGGCAGGTCAGCCCAGACGAACAGGCGACGGACGGATATCCGGAGGAGGACAACTACATGCCCCCCTCCGAAGACGAGATTAGCCTCGGCGACGACGAGTTCGGCATGCCTGAGGACCCCGTGGAGCAGGAGCGCTTCAAGCGCCGGCTCATGGCCACTGCGAGGAGCCTGAAAAAGAAGCAGCAGCAGCTCCAAGCTGATCAAGACCTGCTCACAGACAGATGGACTGAAGTCCTGGCAGCTGAGGAATATGGACTCGAGCGCCACACGGCTGACCGGCCACCTCGTGGCCGCGATAAAACGACATATCAGCCCGAATACCAGCCCGCACCCCCACGCCAATACACTACAGCCCAGGGCAATAGGCAGGACCTGCAAGATATACTGGAAAACAAAGCAGGATAGCCAAGATCGATCTACGGATCGCGGGGGCGCGCCCCAACACGCGACGATGATCGTCACGCCGGATACACTATGAACAAGTCCGGCCGGGCCGAATACAGCCACCCAGACTCATTCGAACTGCGTAGCCACATAGCCCGACATAGAGGCGCCGCACACCCCCTCTGCTTCACTGACGAAGTGATGGATCATGAATTCCCAGAAGGGTTCAAACCCGTAAACATCGAATCATACGATGGCACAACAGACCCCGCAGTGTGGATCGAAGATTTCCTTCTCCACATTCACATGGCCCGCGGAGACGATCTACACGCCATCAAATATCTTCCCCTTAAGCTCAAAGGACCTGCCCGGCACTGGCTAAACAGCCTGCCGGCAAATTCCATTGGCAGTTGGGAAAACCTGGAAGACGCGTTCCTCGACAACTTCCAGGGCACATACGTGCGACCACCGGACGCCGATGACTTGAGCCACATTACTCAACAGCCCGGAGAGTCAGCCAGGAAATTCTGGACTCGGTTCCTAACTAAAAAGAACCAAATAGTCGACTGTCCGGACGCCGAAGCCTTGGCGGCCTTTAAGCATAATATCCGTGACGAGTGGCTCGCCCGACACCTCAGCCAGGAAAAACCCAAGTCCATGGCGGCCCTCACGACACTGATGACCCGCTTTTGCGCGGGCGAGGACAGCTGGTTGGCTCGCAGTAGCACCACGCCACATTCCGGCACCTCGGATGTCCGCGACAATAACGGCAAGCCACGGCGCAACAGACATAAGCGACGGAACAACGGCGACAACACTGAAGACACGGCAGTCAACGCCGGATTCAGCGGATCCAAATCCGGTCAGCGGAAAAAGCCGTTCAAAAGAAACAATCAGGGACCGTCCAGTCTGGACCGCATACTTGAACGCTCGTGCCAAATTCATGGCACCCCGGACAAGCCAGCAAACCACACTAATAGAGACTGCTGGGTGTTCAAACAGGCCGGTAAAATAAACGCCGAAAACAAGGACAAGGGGCTGCACAGCGACGATGACGAGGAGCCCCGGCGTCCGAACACAGGGGGACAGAAGAAATTTCCTCCCCAGGTGAAAACGGTCAACATGATCTACGCCACCCACATTCCCAAACGGGAACGGAAGCGAGCACTACGGGACGTCTATGCGATGGAGCCAGTCGCCCCAAAATTCAACCCATGGTCAGCCTGTCCGATCACCTTTGATCGTAGGGATCACCCTACCAGCATCCGTCACGGCGGTTCAGCCGCATTGGTCCTAGACCCAATCATCGACGGATTCCACCTCACGCGAGTCCTTATGGATGGCGGCAGCAGCCTGAACCTGCTTTATCAGGACACAGTGCGCAAAATGGGCATCGACCCTTCAAGGATCAAGCCCACCAAAACCACCTTCAAAGGTGTAATTCCAGGAGTAGAGGCCCGTTGCACGGGCTCTATAACATTGGAAGTGGTCTTCGGATCTCCGGATAACTTCCGAAGCGAAGAGTTAATCTTCGATATCGTCCCTTTCCGTAGTGGTTACCACGCACTGCTTGGACGAACCGCATTCGCTAGATTCAATGCGGTACCACACTATGCATACCTCAAGCTCAAGATGCCAGGACCTCGCGGGGTCATAACAGTCAACGGAAACATGGACCGCTCTCTCCGTACAGAAGAACATACTGCAGCCCTCGCGGCGGAAGTACAATGCGGCCTTCTCCGACAAACCACCAATCCGGCGACGACAACCTCGAACACCGTCAAGCGAGTCCGGAGCACCCCGCAACAGGATCGCCAGGCACGCCAAGAGCGCGACTAGCAGTCCGGCCTCCGCTCAAGCCCCATCAAAGCAGCATTCGTGCCGCGCGTACACAATTACGCACTCAAAATACCATGGGCATAGGCGGAGGCGCAACAGTGACTCAGTCAACAGTGCGGTATAACCGCAACATACTTTAATAACCCCCCTTTATCTTTCAGGACACTGCTTTAGGGCAGCCTCTTCAGAAGAGCCGGATTGTCGGACTTACACAGGAGAGAAAACCAAGGAGGCAACAGGCTTTGCGCACAAAGGAAATACCCAGGTGGAATCTGTTCACGATCGTTATACCTGTTTTATATACCTACATGCAGCCCGCCCTTGGATAGGACATGTTAAATAGTCCTATTTACTTCTGCTTAAACGCACTCATTGTAAACATACGCTTAAACGTATTATTCATCAATGGGAGATAATATATAGCGTCAGCTTATTATTCCTATTTGCACATTTTTCCTATAAATGTTTATTTAATATTGCATCCGTACACCTTGGTACGTTCAGTTTGCCAGGGGCTTCTTATGGCGCCCCATAATACGGCAAGACAAGTCCGAACACTTTCAACAGTGCGGCACCCCGAACTTATAGCACTATATGCATCAGCTCCGAATCATGTCTTGGGTCAATAGTTGGGTTTGCCCGGCTCCCTTGTTTTGGTACCTTACGTTCCGTTATATCGGCTAAGGTAGCGCAGGGAGAACTACTGCGATTGTGTCCCGGTTCTTCCGGACGAGCACCTCAGTAGAGAAAGCCGAAAACTGACCGGCATGATGCGGCGAGAGCTGGTCGCTGTTCGAGAGGTCTTAAAATCCTTAAAGATTTTTTCCGCTTTAGGCGAGGAATCGGCTTCGTCCGATTTAGGCGTATATAGCGCCCCAATTCGGCTTTCCGAATTCTAGGGGCTTCGCCGAAATTTAAAATTGTAGACTTCTATGGCTAAGTGAAAGTTATAAAGCCGCATAGTCCGATTGCCTTGTTCGCTGCGCCAGACACCTCCTTAAGGGACCAAAAATTTGGATAAAGAGTGTCCGGGTTTTTCCAGGAACACCCCGGTACTAGTTACGTGGGGGCGGAAGCCGACGACTGGCCTACTTTCAGAATTTTATAAACAGCCGCACAGAAGGTAATATTTTAAATCAAAAAGCGCTATATAGCGCAAGTAACTTCGTCTTTATATTACAACAACGACAGAAGTACATTTACTCAAGGATCGTGTCCTTGGTACATTCATCGGCCACGAGACGAGCGCCTTTCATAACGCCATCATAATATTTTTCGGGACAGCGATGCGCCTTGCCCTCCGGCGGCCCGTCCTTCACCAGCTTCTCCGCATCCAGCTTGCCCCAGTGCACCTTCGCACGGGCAAAGGCCCGGCGGGCACCCTCAATGCAAACGGATCGCTTGATCACCTCAAGCCGCGGACAGGCGTTTACCATCCGCTTTATCAGGCCGAAGTAGCTGGCAGGCAAGGGCTCACCAGGCCACATCCGGACTATGAAATCTTTCATAGCCACTTCGGCCGCCCTGTGGAGTTCAACCAACTGCTTCAGTTGGTCACTCAGAGGCACTGGGTGTTCGGCTCCAGCATACTGGGACCAGAACAGCTTCTCCGTTGAGCTCCCTTCCTCGGCACGGTAGAACTCCGCGGCATCACATACGCTATGTGGTAGATCTGTGAATGCCCCTAGAGAGCTCCGAATTCGGGTAAGTAAAAGAAATGGCTCCTCCACATGCTTGCTTTGCATAAAGAATGTCTTACCCGCCGCTATCTTCTTGGCTGCCCGGATTTCCTGCTGTGCCTTTTCGGCTTCGGCCTTGGCGTGTTTCATACTCGCAAGGGCCTTCGCAAGCTCAGACTCTTTCATCTTGAGATCATGCTCCAAGGACTCGAACTTCTTGCCGAGCTCCTGGAGCTCTTGCTGTACCTCGCCCACTCTAGCATCTTGCTTTTCGCGCTCTTGCGCTCCAGGCCGCCTTGTCTTCGGCCTCGGACAACGCTTTCTTCAGGACGCCACTTCGGTTGGTGGCCCCTATTACAAAGTCACGACGCTTTGTCGTTAGAATAACCAATTTTGTCTATTCTTTATAATATGCGAACGGGGTATCACTCACCTTTGTTCTCTTCGAGCTGCCTCTTCGTGAGGCCGAGCTCTCCCTGTGCCTGCTCCAGGTCCCGTTTAAGTCCGGCGACCTCGGCCGTGCGGACAGCAGCGGCAAGCAGCACTGCCTGCTTATTCACATGCACACCTACTATTAGACTCCTGCGGATTATAATTGACCCTCCGTTTGGCTTTTCGTTCCGAACACCAAACAGAGTATCAGGGGCTACTACCTATCGGGTGATAATTTCACATATTTTTGATTACTTACCTCAAACCCGTCAGGAGGCTGGTGCAGGCTTCGGTTAGTCCGCTCTTGGCAGACAGAACCTTCTGAATCACCGCACTCATAAGAGTATGGTGCTCTTCATCCATGGAAGCGCCGCGAAGCGCTTCCAGCAGACTATCCGACGCCTCTGGCGTAACGGAAGTCATCGGCACGGACGGCTCGCCCTCCCTAGCGAGGGGCCGCCTGCCCGAATCCGGAACCATGGAGGTTCCGGCACAGTATCCGGCTGAGAGCCCGGCTTGCTGCGGCTCTCGTCGGCACGATCCGCGGGGATCTTATACCCCGTGTGCCCGGCGTCTGGAATGTCGCCTTGGGGCGTCTCCAGAGTCACCTCCCCCTGCTCCGGGAGCCTTTGGGACAACACCTCCGTGTCATCCACAGGCCGAGGAGTAGTGGCCGTCGGGAGCGAGTTCATCGCTGAATCACTCAAGGACCCATCCGAAGATGATACCTCGGGATGGACCCTGGCCGGACTGCATATATGTTCGGCGTTATAACAAGACTATGAAGCAAAGTCGCACTAAAGTACAATAGAGTGCGGATACTTACGATCTTACTAGGGGCTTCCCCCTGGGCAGCCACTCCTCCTCGCTATAGGCGGCAGTGGTGGAGTAATCCGGAAGGGACGCCTTTCCCTTCTTGGGCGTCCTAGCCTCCCCCTCCGGGGCGGCTTTCCTCTTCTTCTCCTCCCCAGTGCGGGGAGGCAGAGTTTCTTCGTGTTTCCCCCCGCCTCCGCGGGAGGAATCTGCCTCGTCGTCTTCGGACGACGAGGGTATGACGGCCTTGCGCCGGGACCCTTCCCGGTCCCCTGGCCCGCCTTCTTAGGCCCCCATCCTCTCCGGATGGGGCGGCCCCTTCTCTTCTTCCTCCCCTTCGGGGGAGGAGTGTGCCTCGTCGTCTTCGGACGAGGCGTCCGGTACGACCTTACGCCGGAGACCCTTCCTGGTCCCCGGGGCCTTCTTTTCGGCCTTCTTTTCCGGCGCCTTGTAGGGCGCCGGGACTAGCATCTCCGTCAGGAGAGCATCTGCTGGACCTTCTGGCAGTGGAGCCGGACAGTCAATCCGCTCCGCCGTCTCCACATTTCCTGATCAAATACGCACAATGACTTAAGATTCCCCCATGAGTACATTGGGAAAAGCTGAATCCGGTGGTAGTCAGAAAACTCACCGGACGGGGGAGCCGCGCGGTGTGAAGTCCGCGATCCTCAGATGTAGGAGGAGGTACCTCGGAGGCCTTGAACAACGCCTTCTAGGCATCTTTGTGCGTCATGCCGTAGAGCTTTTGAAGCGTCTGGTGTTCGGCCGGGATGAACTCCCACAGATTAAAAGCTCGTCTTTGGCACGGAAGGATCCGGCGGACAAGCATGACCTGGACCATGTTGACAAGCTTGATCTCCTTGTCCTTCATATTCTTGATACAGTTCTGAAGTCTGGTCAGCTCCGCAGGCTCGCCCCAGGCCAGGCCCTTCTTTTCCCAGGAGGTGAGCCGCATGGGGATTCCTGATCGGAACTCGGGGGCCGCCGCCCAGTTGGCATCGCGCGGCTCGGTGATGTAGAACCACTCCGATTTCCACCCTTTCACGGTCTCCGCAAAGGAGCCGACAAGCCAGGTAACATTGGGCATCTTGCTCTCCATGGCGCCTCCGCACTCTGCTTGTTGGCCGCTCACGATCTTCGGCTTCACGCAGAAGATTCGTAGCCACAAGCCGAAGTGAGGCTTGATGCGGAGGAAGGCCTCGCACACGATGATAAACGCCGAGATGTTGAGGACGAAATTTGGGGCTAGATCATGGAAATCTAACCCGTAGTAGAACATGAGCCTACGGAGGAAGGGATGAAGTGGAAATCCAGTCCACGGACGAAGTGGGCGAGAAAAACGACCCTCTCATGGGGTTCCGGAGTTGGAATAATCTACCCTTCGTCCGGTAGCCGATGCGCGATGTCTGCGGCTAGGTATCTGGCCGCCCGGAGCTTCGCAACATGCTCCTTCTTCACGGTGGAGGCCACCCATTTGCCTTCTGCTCCGAACATACTTGGCTGTGCGGAGAAAGCGTGAACTAGGGTGCTGGAGCTCGAGGGTGTGGGAATGGAAAAGCAGAGGAGGAAGAAGGCGTGGGTGAAAATGGGGAATCCTTATCCCTTTATAGAGGCGACGAGAACGGGGCGCGTCCCCACATTTCCGTTGAGAATCGCTTATTTCCCAAGCGCCACGATTGATTGTGCGGTTGGGTTACCCATACCCATATTGATGGAAATCCCGCAATAAGGGGACATGATCTCTGCTGCGACAAGACGTGCCAAGGAAACCGCCTCGCAATATGCGCTATGGCTGGTTGTGGGAAAACGGTTCGAATAATGACCCGACCGTAGTGTCATGCCACTTTGTCTGAAGTTGTGAGCAGATTACATTCATGAAATATCATTCTCTCTACGGTGGTGTACGAAGATCATCTTGCAGATCCGGACACGATCCAAGTGTTTGATAATTATTTTGGAGTATTCGGAGAAGGAACCCGCCTTGCAATGCCGAAGACAAAACTGCGTGCTGGACTCATCGTCATTGAAGCCTGGTTCAGGGGCTACTGAGGGAGTCTTGGATTAGGGAGTATCCGGACAGCCGGACTATATACTTTGTCTGGACTATTGGAGCGCAAAGATACAAGACTCAAGACTACGTCCCTTGTCCGGATGGGACTCTCCTTTGCGTGGAAGACAAGCTTGGCGATCCGGATATTATATTTCCTTCTTTGTAACCGACTCCATGTAAACCCTAGCCCTCTCCGGTGTCTATATAAACCGGAGAGTTTAGTCCTTAGAGGGACGATCAGAATCATAATCATCATAGGCTAGCTTCTAGGGTTTAGCCTCTACGATCTCGTGGTAGATCAACTCTTGTAACATTCATATCATCAATATCAATCAAGCAGGAAGTAGGGTTAACCTCCATCGAGAGGGCTCGAACCTGGGTAAACATTGTGTCCCTTGCCTCCTGTTACCATCAGCCTAAGACGCACAGATCGGGACCCCCTACCCGAGATCTGCCGGTTTTGACACCGACACTTGCCACCACACTCTGCAGCAAGGACGAGGAGGTCGAGAAGCTTGCCGCGGCGCGGACCTGGGAGCTGGAGCAGAAGCACAAGGAAGCGCTCGATTCCCAAGCTCTGGCCCACGGCGACAAGATAAAGGAGCTGGAGGTGGAGAGGGATGGCCTGAAGAACATGACCGAGGAGCTGGCGAAGGAGAGGGATACGACCAACTGCGCCTTGACAGTGGCGCAGGCCGACATCCTCGACAAGGCCGAGCAACTCTCCCGCGCCAACGATTCCATCAAGGACCTGAAGCTGAAGCTGGAGGGCCTTGAGAGGATGCTGTCGGAGGTTAGGACCCGAGAGGGAACCCTGACCAAGAGCCTGGCGGAGGAGAGGTAGCTGCGGAAGAACGACGCCGCCAACCACGAGGATTTCATGAAGGGTGAGAACCTCTGGATCAGCCGCCTTGCCGATATCGCCAGCAGGATCACCAAGCAGCTGGCCGACATGGGGATGCCGGATGTGAGGTACACCCCGGAGCCGAATGTGAGCCCCAACGCCAAGCTGACCCTGTTCTTTGAGGGCGTCCTTGGAGACTTGGAGCGATTTAACTCCAACTGGGCGGGCTCCCTGGCTAGCGAGGCCCGGTCACTTTGTCGGGCCGCCATGACCAAGGTCCTCACCAAGCTAGCATACTGGAACCCCAACCTTGATTTCAATGCCGCGCTGGATAGCTTGCCGGAGGATGCAGACCTCATGGTGCTCGAGGAGCGTATCGAGCCCATCATCAGTCGCGTTGGCAGAATTCAGAGGGTAGAGGGTTAGCGGTGGGATTAGGCATCCCATTCCTTATCGACGCTGTAGGTTCATGACCAGGACAGTGTTTATCTTTAGTTAGAATTGCAGCAACAATTGATGTAATATAACTCTGCAGTGTTTTAAAATTATGCATGTTATTTCCCTATTCAACCTCTCCTTGTATGTCCACCCTACGCCAATTGGGTAGGCTTGCCAGCGCGTAAACCCAAACCGCAGCACTTTGAAGGACAGATCCTTTAGCGGCCGGCGGGGTGTGCTTGCTGCCGTGCGAAACACCGTGCTGTTCTCAGCGCAGCCGCTCGAACTGTGGAGCAGACTCGAGACAGAGCAGGAGCGTTGCCAATAGCAGAAGGCCACCCTGCCATTCTCGACATAGCCGCTTAATCTGTTGAGCGGGCTCAAAACAGACCAAGGGTGTCGCCAATAACGGAAGGTCCCCACTGCGTGCAGGTTTCTCATACAAAGGGAAGATCTCCGAGGAGGATAACCTTATATAAAAAGGAATTACTCAGAGTTTTTTCATGACTTAGCTTTCTTGTCGTCGTGCGAACGCTTGCTGCATCCGCCGACAGTGCTGCTCGCTTGGTCGCCTCCTTCCTTGGAAGTCATGGCGACAAAGAACTGCTGGGCTGACGACCGAACCAGATTCTCACAACTGCAATCCCCCTACCTGGCGCGCCAAAGATGTCGGTGGAAACGACACCTATGGGATCAAGGGAATCCCTACTATGGTTGCGGGGCACGGGGTCGTGAGAAGAGCGGGATTAGCAATCAGCACAAGCACACATGGGTCGTTTACCCAGGTTCAGGCCGCGAGGATGCGTAATACCCTAGTCCTGCTTTGCTGTGTATATTAGTGTTCTTGGAGTTCTTGAGCTAGCTACGATGAGTGTAACTTGTCCAAGGGTCCGAATCCTTCTCCTGGATGCCTCGGGCCTCCTTTTATAGTCAAGGGGATCGCCACACTGGCACACAGGAGGTGGCGTCGGTGTACAATGGCTAAGCTTATCGCTTAGCCATTATGGGACAAGACGCATTTAATGTGCCCCTTTGGTGTCCCTCTCACTTTATCGGGACAGAAAATAGCCCCCGTCCCGTCCGCCGCTGCCCCACCTCGCTCCGACATGCATCCAGGCCAGCAGTGTGCATGGTGCCATGTAGGCTGGCAAGCTGCTGAGGTGGTGCGGTGGTAGGGCATTCACGAAGATTTGCATGCCACCACGTAGGCGCTCGCTGAGTTGGCTTGGAAGCCTCATGTTGACACGTAGGTGCCTGCCTAGCTGGTGGGCTGGCAGCTGCATGGGAGCGGCAGTGGAAGCTTGGCGGGTGCGGGCCTGGCTGTGGCTCCGCGGATGTCCTCGGCAAGGGCCTTGTCGGGGCCCCGGCAAGGGCCTTGCCGCGGCACCGTGGTCGTCCCCGGCAAGGATCTTGCCGGAGGTCTCGTGGATGCCCTCGACAAGGGTTTTGCCGAGGCTCGTCGTCTTCTAATCCTCATCCAACTCTGTGTGCTTCTTGTCTTCACAAAGATCTGCATGCCATCATGGAGGTGCCTCCCGAGTCTCGGTCCCAACGTGGTTGTTGGTATTGGAAGTTGTGGGCTCAAGGGTGGCGCGCTCCATTGGGGTTGGGCAAGCTGTCCCAACAAGGTCCTTGCCGGGGCCATGGAGGCCGCCCCGGCAAGGGTCTTGCCGGGGGAACCCACCTCGCCTTCTTGCTCTCCGTGTCTCTGTCTTGGCGTTGCTTTGACCATCTTGCGGCTTTGACTCCTCCCTCTGCCCTGCTAAGCATGGTCGTGGGCGCGGCTCTGACTGCCCGTGCACAAGTAACGGGTACAAAGGAGTGCACCTACTTTAATACACCGACAGTGAGATCATGAGAAATGACAACCTTGCCAAGACCCAATACCTTAGAAGATGAGGCATCACCCCACTCGACATTGGTGGGCATAGATGAGACCTTGTGCACGTCCACCACCAAGTCCTTACTTCTGGTCATATGATTTGTGGATCCACTATCGAGCAACCATGATCCCCTACCGGAAGCAAACACCTGCAAGAGATCAATTCTTGGTTTTAGGTACCCATTTTGTAATGGGTCCTTTAATGTTAGTAACAAGGGTCTTAGGAACCCAAATAGACCATTCAATGTACTCATAAGTAGAACCAACAAATTTGGCATAAACATGCCCATCACTAGCACGGCATAGCACAAAAGAAGGTTTAAAGTCGTTGGCTTTGTTGGAAGGAGTGGCAGTGCCCTTCTTGACACCACCACCCTTCACATTGTTCGTCTTCTTCTCCTTAGAAGCACCCTCCCCCTCCTTCACAAAAGTTTGCTTGAGAGGAAGAGGTTGTTTGGCCTTGTCATTTTTCTTCTTGTTCTTGGACTTGGGTGCAAACCCAATTCCCTCCTTGCCCACAACTTCCTTTTGATTGCTCAAAAGTTCATTGAGGTTCTTCTCACCTTGTATGCAAGACACAAGGCCTTTCTCAAGTTGCTCCTTCAACTTGGCATTCTCCTCCACAAGATGCACATGCTCACAACACGGGTTAGTAGCATTTGCATTATCAATTAAGACCATATGAGGAAAAGTGGCTTTCTCCTTGGTTAGATTCACTTGGAGTTGGTCATGAGACTCCTTGAGGCTAGCATGAGCACCCTTCAAGGCCTTGTGAGCCTTGTCAAGTATCTCAAACTCCTCATGAGTCTAGCATGGCCAACACCAAGTTTAGCCTTCTCGGAATTGAGCACACGAGATACAACAAGAGCATGATCAAGATCTTCCTTTAATTTAGCATGATCATCATTGTGTAACTCCTCAAGAGCCAAACGATGACCATGCTCTTCCTCAAGTGCATTAGAGAGATCCGATATCTCATCAGCATAGTCACGACTATTTCCTTCCATCTTATAGATGGTTTATTCGTGAGCCTCGATCATGTCATTGGCTTCACCAAGTTGTTCCAAGAGAGCAACAAAGTGCTTCTTGGATTTACCCTTGAGCTTACTCATAAAAGACTCATACTCATTCATTTCCTCATTAGACCCCTCACTTTCATCAATGCAGTCCATCAAGGAAGGATTAATAGTGATGGTAGTTTTGATGTTGGGGGTTACCTTGTTAGTGGCTTTGTCCATGAGGCACTTGGCGATGATGTTCTTGTTGGGTGAGTCGAATAGGGACACCCGTGGAGTTGTGGCAATGGCAACGGAGGCCATGGCCATCGCCTCACCGTCTTCATCATCATCCTCATTGTACTCTTCTTGTGCCACCAACCCCTTGGAAGGAGTCTTCTTGGTGAAGTTGTTCTTGTTGGGGAAGGACTTGGCTTTGTCTTTTCGGATAAGCTTGCCACCATTGTCTTCCCGCTTCTCGTAAGGGCACTCCGCAACAAAATGGCTCACATTGCCACAATTATAGCATGTTCTCACATGTTGCATGCCCTTGGAGCCACTTGAGTTGTTCTTGTTGAAGTTGGGCCTTGAGTTCTTCTTGCTCCAAAATTACCTTGAAGCAAGAGCCATGTGCCCATGATAATCGTATTTTGTATCTTCGGGGTTACTTTCATCTTCTTCATCTTCATCCTCTTCTTCCACACTAGCCTTGGCCTTCAAAGCAAGGTTGGGTTTCTTCACCTGTTGAGAGCGCATCACCGCATTGTTGGCGGTCTTGTCCAAGATTCTCATAGCAACAAACTCATCCAACACTTCACTTGAGGACAAGGTATGAAAGTTCGGCCTTTGACGGATGACAGATGACATGGCCTTGTGGTAGGGCATCACGGCCTTGAGAAACTTGCGCTTGATCCAATTTTCATCTGTGTCCTTGCAACCATGATCTCAGAGTGAGACCGCGAGAGTGGTTAATCTCCGATAGAGCACACGAGGTTCTTCATCTTCATTCATCGCAAACTCATTGGCTTCATCTTGCACCACTTCAAAGTTGGAGCATTTGAATGCTTGCGCTTCCCTTGTAAATGGAAACAACATGTTCCCAAGCTTCCTTGGCCACGGTGTAGGGTCGGAGATGAGCAATATCTTCGGGTGGAATTGTATCTTGAATAATGAAAAGAGCGGACTTGTTGAATTGATTATCCACGACTTCTCTAGGGGTGAAGTTGCTTGGGTCATGTGGGTAGAAACCTTGCTCAATAATTCTCCAAAGGTTAGTGTTACTATGATTTAAATGACGTTTAAACCGGTAGACCCAAGAGGCAAAATCCTCATTTTTCACAAACTTAGGAGGAGGACTAACATGATTCAAATGAGTGGAGGGAACCGGTCCTCCATAAGTAAGAGGTGGTTCAACATGGGCAAAGATGTCGTTTCCACTTCTACCACTAGGCAAAGTAATTTTATCACTAGAAGCTTCCCCCTTATCAGAGTTAGCATCCGTCACCTTGTTAGTGGGAGCGACCACTTCCAATGGTGCGGTGGATAACTTAAGACCACCAAGGAACTCCTTGAACATACCTTTGACCTCGGTCATCATGGAGGTTTCCAATGTGTCCAAAGCCGCATTGAATCATGAGACTAGGGATCCCCCATCGGCCATAGACAAGGATGGATTCACACCGGGGTGCTCCTCCTCACCGTCTACGGTGTCAACCATACTCTTCGGATGTTGAAGTCCTTAATAAAGAGACGAGGCTCTAATACCAATTGAAAGGATCGAAATAGTTGACTGGAGGGGGGGGGGTGAATAGGCAACTAACAATTTTTAGCTTTTCTTTACCAAATTAAACTTTGCATCAAAGTAGGTTGTCTAGATATGCAACTAGGTGAGCAACCTATATGATGCAACAACAACAAGCACACAAGCAAGCAAGGGATAGAACAAAATATAAGCTTGCACAAGTAAATGTGAGAGATAACCAAGAGTGGAGTCGTTGGATACGAGGATGTGTTACCAAAGTTCCTTCCCTTTGAAGGGAAGTACGTCTCCGTTGGAGCAGTGTGGAGGCACAATGCTCCCCAAGAAGCCACTAGGGCCACCGTATTCTCCTCACGCCTTCACACAATGCGAGATGCCGTGATTCCACTATTGGTGCCCTTGGAGGCGCTGACCGAACCTTTACAAACAAGGTTGGGGCAATCTCCACAACTTAATTGGAGGCTCCCAACGACACCATGAAGCTTCACCACAATGGAATATGGCTCCATGGTGACCTCAATCGTCTAGGGTGCTCAAACACCCAAGAGTAACAAGATTTGCAAGGGATTAGTGGGGGAAATCAAATTTCTCTTGGTGGAAGTGTAGGTCAGGGTCTTCTCAACCAATCCCTAGAGAATCAACAAGTTTGATTGGCTAGGGAGAGAGATCAGGCAAAAATGGACCTTGGAGCAACAATGGAGCTTAGGAATGGAAGAGGTAGTCAACTCGGAGAAGAAGACCCCCCTTATATAGTGAGTGGACAAATCCAACCGTTATCCACTTATTCGGCCCGCGACATGCGGTACTACTGCACCAACCTGCGGTACTACTGCAAGGCTGTGCGGTACTACTGCTTGCCCGGCAGGAGCCAGGAGACCCCCTGTTGTGTTGAAGCAACGAGCGGTACTACTGCAAGGCAGGGTTTGTCTAGGCTGGGAAGGCACAGACTAATAAAATTACATCCGTGGCTACTTCCGCTGAGTTTCGATCTGTGCAAAAATCCGACACGGTACTACCGCATGCAGGGAGCGGTACTACCGCGTAGGGCACGGATGTAAAGAAATCACATCTACCCCTACTTCTGCTCATATTGTTGTGCTGGGCTAGAGGCCACGGTACTACCGCGCACAAGGAGCAGTACTACCGCATTGGGCGGTACTACCGCGTCCCTGGTCGGTACTCCGTGGGCCACTGCGGTACTACTGCTCCCTTGAGCAGTACTACCGCATGCCATAGCTCAGTAACACTAGGAGTCCTTCTTTTTGCAAAGACACGGGTAAACGGTCGGTGCTCCAAAGAAGCAAAGGAAAGGTGGTGCAAAGGAACAGACGTGTACGTGTTGATTCCACCCTAACCTTTCCGACGCGGACCCCCTCTTAATAGTACGGCTTTCCTACGACTCAAATCCACCAAAAATAAACGTAGAGAAACACCGTCTTCACTTAGGCTCTGAGTGGAAACAAATCGTCTTGTTCCTAGACATGAGATATCTGAAATGCTCAATGCACACGATTAGTCCGCAAATGCATTGTCATTAACCACCAAAACCACATAGGGAGAAATATGCCCTTACACTACACATGTTTGTTCGTTCGGATGGCGTCCAGGAAATTTTTGGGCGTGCTGGCCCCCGTTTCAACGATATAGCATATTCAAAGAATTATCCTACTCTCTATTATCGCCTCCAAAAAACATACACTATACAATAATGAGACTAAGGCATAGAAATATAGAATACTCGTACACTATACAATAAATAAATTACAGCCGATTATACCCACTGGGCATTATAGTTTGGCACCAGTGATAATAAAGCATACAAAAATAGCAAATTACATACACTGGGCAAATAAAGCTCATACATCATGGACATGCATCAACAGAACTTACCATCTGAACTATAATCTCTTCATAAAATAGGATTGGCCGGATTCAGATAGCACAATTTTCAGTCTGCAAAATCTCCAATTCCTTTGTGGTTACCTCAGTGTCTCGTTTCATTTTTTTGACTCCTGCATCCGATACCTGCAAATCCAGTCTCAACTTGTTGATTGCACATTGAGAATCATGTACACGTTGTCTTGCCACCTCTAGTTGATGCTCGAGAACATCAACACATTCCAATTACAATCCATAATCATTTGGTAATGGCCATGCCGCACTGCTCGCAGATCTTTGTGTTGATGTCACTTCATCCTGAAATGTTTCTGTAAGTACATATGACTAGTGCAAAAATATAGTTACAACAGTGAAGCGAGCAAGACAAACTATTTTGTACATGGCAAAACAAGACTAACAATAATGTTACACGTCAAAGCATAAGCAGGTGATATTTAAAAATTGTAAAAATGGTAGTCTGTGCAGCCCGCATACAGAAATCTCTCTTAGCTCACTAGAGGAGCATGATGTGGGGGCCAAATCCAAAACACAGACATGTTACAAATTTAGATAGCACGTTGCGTATAAGCAAGTAGTTGGCCATTCTATAGCTCAATTAAAGTCTTAGGGAGCATAATGAACAACAGAGGGATTCATACAAACCTACTATAGCAAGCAAAACTATGCAATCATTAGCCTAGTATAAAGTAGATTGTGAGCCTCATGCAGTAATAGTTGGTTAATAAACTTCAAAGCTTCAGGCACACTTCACTGAAGTAATTAAATGATAAGGCCTTTAATTATGTCAACTAATAGTTATACAAGTACCCAACATCAGGCATCATTATTTGGTCATCTCATTAATTAAGGACAAATAAAGCAATTGAAAAGAGCGATTTAACTATGGCTGAAACAAACAAGCAATTGAACTGTTGAGTTGGCAGCATGCATACATGCACACATCAATAACATCCATGGCCTAACTACATTTACTATATAAAGGATCAAGTAATGTAATATTGTTTGCCCCCTATGAAGTATCTCGACTAGTATGTAATCAATATCCTAGTAATGATAGGGAGGCTAATGATGTGAATATGCGTTTGGTTATGACATTTATGACATCGATAACTCTACCATGGCAGGAAGAAGTTTCACACTATTCACTAATATAAGATGTTTTAGATATTTAAAAGTAGACTACGTCCGTAATGAGTGAACAAACACATTAAAATGTGTTTACATACATCTAATTTGAAAAAAGTTAGACATCATATAGTAGTGAGTGGAGGGTTTTTAATCAATGGCCCAATGACTGGGTTACAGGTGAAGAACCCTACGCAAGCACAATATCAGAAAAATAGGATGTCCTGGTAATTGTAATATAGTGTGACTTAGCTTAACTGGTTGAACATGCTCAACGCTGCTCCTCCTTCTCTTGCAAGGCTCCTTCCTAACATCTCGTACTTGGAAATCCTCAATCTTATCTTCATTGCACCCCCTTTGCAAGGTGACACAAACTAGTTACTGGTCTCCTTGGAAGATAAATATGCATACTTTCCAGTCTAAGAACAACACAAAAGGATGATATTATAGCAAAACAACACCACATAATGAAACATGCCACATCTATTGCACAAAATGAAATGAGCATTTACTATGTGTGCACTATGTAATAACTAGGCATACCTTCGAACAGGATCTCCAGGTACTCTTGGAGAGCCTACTTTAGTGTAAAGTCAAACCTTTACGTCACCTATTTAAACCAATAAAGAGGCTAGCCAACTCGCTCCTAGAAGGCTCCCCTGATTTAGAGCTTTGTTGGTCGTTCGATGGAGGTCATTTTGGTCAACAGATGTGTCTCAGCCGCCCGATCTAAGCCTCCCGTGTTTACTTTGGTTTTCACTGCATTGTTATTTTTCAACGTCCATGACTGGTGGGCTCGTCAAGCATTCCTATTGGCTGGGTGAACCTTCATGGGTGCAAATGGACCTGTCCTCGCGTGCCGCGTGTCTCGCGGTCGTCATGGGTGACCTAGCCCCCAATCCACAGCACCCACATCCCTCCCTCCCTCCTCCTCCTCCTCCCTCGTCCGCCGCCGCATCCCACCTTCTCCTCCTCCCTCTTTTGCTTTCTTCCTCCACTGTCACGCCCAAGATGCGACCCTATCCTAAAGGAACTCGAAGGTCCCACCAAGGATAGAAGCGCATCTTGAAGACGCTTTTGCAAGGTGGATATCATTACATCAACAGTACATAATAGATGGGGATACAAACAAAAGGCATACAATGCTATATGAATACAACAACATCATACATAAGAGCAACATCCGACTATGGATGAACACAAACAGAAACTCAAACGACATCCACCCTGCTAGCCCAGGCTGCCGACCTGGAACCTATCCCCTGATCAAAGAAGAAGCAGAAGAAGAACTCCAAAACAAGCAAACATCGCTCTCGCGTCATGATCATCGCATAACCTGTACCTGCAACTGTTGTTGTAGTAATCTGTGAGCCACGAGGACTCAGCAATCCCATTACCATGGGTATCAAGACTAGCAAAGCTTAATGGGAAAGGAAGGGGTAAAGTGGTGAGGTTGCAGCAGCGACTAAGCAAGTATGGTGGCTAACATACGCAAATAAGAGCGAGAAGAGAAGCAACGGAATGGTCGTGAAGCTAGCAATGATCAAGAGGTGATCCTGAGCTCCTACTTACGTCAAACATAACCCAAAAACCGTGTTCACTTCCTGGACTCCGCCGAAAAGAGACCATCACGGTTACAGACGTGGTTGATGCATTTTAATTAACTCAAGTGTCAAGTTATCTACAACCACACATTAACAAATTCCCATCTGCCACATAACCGCGGGCACGGCTCTCGAAAGTTTATACCCTGCAGGGGTGTCCCAACTTAGCCCATCACAAGCTCTCACGGTCAACGAAGGATATTCCTTCTCCCAGGAAGACCCGATCCATCTCGGAATCCTGGTTTACAAGACATTTTGACAATGGTAAAACAAGACCAGCAAAGCCGCCCGATGTGCCGACAATCCCGATAGGAGCTGCACATATCTCGTTCTCAGGGCAACACTGGATAAGTCAAGCTACGAGTAAAACCAGACCTCGAGTTTCCCCGAGGTGGCCCCGCAGGCTGCTCGGTTCGGACCAGCACTTAGAGAAGCACTGGCCCGGGGGGCTAAAATAAAGATGACCCTCGGGTTGGCCGACCCAAGGGAAGGGTATAGGTGGTGGTGAGGCAAATGGTAAAACCAAGGTTGGGCCTTGCTGGAGGAGTTTTATTCAAAGCGAACTGTCAAGGGGGTCCCATAAACCACCCAACCGCGTAAGGAACGCAAAATCCAGGAACATAACACTGGTATGACGGAAACTAGGGCGGCAAGAGTGGAACAAAACACCAGGCATAAGGCCGAGTCTTCCACCCTTTACCAAGTATATAGATGCATTAATTAAATAAGAGATATTGTGATATCCCAACATAACCCTGTCCATCACGGAGCAATCTTCGACTTCACCTGCAACTAACAACGCTATAAGACGGGCTGACCAAAGCAGTAATATAGCCAAGCAACGGTTTGCTAGGAAGGGTGAAAAGGTTAGACGCTGACATGGCAATTTGGGAGGCTTGAAGAGCAAGTGATAGGTAGTGCAGCATAGCGATAGAACGAAGCAACTAGCATGACAATGATAGTAATGAGATCCAAGGTGACGGTCATCTTGCCTGAAATCTCGCTAGGAAGAAGAATGAGTCCATGAAGAAGACGAACGGGAGTAGTCGAACAAATCCTCACAATCGCAACATTATCGGAACTAAGAAGCAACACCGGAAAAAAACAAACAACATGGTAAATGCACAAGCATAAACATGGCATGATGCACAAACAAGTATGATGCATGTCCGGTTTAATGAGGCATGGCATGGAAAAGTGCAACAAACAACACTACAAATTAAGTGGAGCTCAATATACAACGAGTTGCATGTTGGCGAAAACGCCATGTTCAATTATTTAGTTCGCTCTCGGTTTTGTACCCAACAATATTAAGTGTTGTTAAATATGGCAAGGGGAGAAGCATAGGAAAACTACCTATCTAGGCATGTTTAAATGATCCCGGAAACAACAAACAACAATTCCAAAAAATCCCCATATGCATATTTTTGATTTGATCCTGTTCTACCCTAAAACATATTTTATTGTTGTTAAACAGGAAAATAAAGTGCACCATGTTAAACTAGGCATTTTCCCACCCCATTTACATATAAAGTTTATTTAAAACCGAGCTACGATTATTTAGTTATGAAATAAAACATTTTAACATGGCATTTAAGCAAATTAATGCAAACAACAATTTAAACATTTTAAACATGGATGAAAGTTGGATATTGTGAAACTAGATGAAATTCTAAGCATTTTACATGTTTACAACATTTTAATCTGATGCACGGTTGATGAGTTATTAAATGCATGAACATTGAGGGTTTTTCTGTAAAACTATAAATCCTCGGATCATAGCTAAATTCGTCCAGAAAAAAAACAACACATGGGCCGAAACTGCTGGGCTCTGGGCGCTCACCATGGGCTGAGGCCCAGGTCGGTGGTGGCGGCTGGGCGGACCTGGAGCAGGCCGGATCTGGAGGGGAAGCAGGCTCGGCCTTGGAGCTGGCTGATGACGCGGGGCCCACGTGGAAGGTTGAAGCGGTCAACGGGCATGGGTGAGCGTCGAACTTGGGGCTGCGTGCGCTCCAGGAAGATGAGTGGTGGCGGCGCTGGTCTCGAACGACGACGGCGGCAACAGGAACTCCGCCGGCGAGGGCGCAGCTTGGGGAGGCGGAGAAGCGGGACTTGGGGATGAGCGTGAGGCAGAGGAACTTGTCGCGCTGGTCACACCGGACCAGAGTGACAACAGCGGGCCTTCGACGGGGATGGGGCAGATGAGGCCGGAGGAGGTCGTGGCGGAGCGGTTCCCGACGTTTGTGGTTGAACTTGGTGTCACCCATCCATGGCAACTCGAGGTCATCGGTCGTGGATGTTTTCTGGGAGACAGAGAGCTCCATATGAGAGAGAGAAGAACAGGAAAGGAGGAAGGGAAGGAGAGGGCGCGAAGGGGGCTCGCCTGGGTAGCAGAGGGCGTCGGCAGGAGGACCTCCGCTCCGGCGAGGTGGAACTTCGGCATGGCAAGCGAAGACGACGGTGAGACAGAGAACGCGTGGGTGTTGGGAGACTCTCCGGTGGTCTCGATCTAGACGGGGGCGGGGCCTGGTGCCTGAGCGGCTGTTGCGCTCGTGCAACTCGCCTAGCAAGGAGGGGAGGCTGCGGGCGCTGGCGAGGAGGACCTTCGTGGGGATCGGGATGGCTGGGTTGGATTGGTCTGGTGGGGAAAACAAGGTGGAGCTCGGGCTGTGGTGGTTGGTGGGATGGGGATCCCGGTGAAGGAGGGAATCAGCAGTGATGGGACAAGCACCCAAGGAATAAGGGAGAGTGGGTGGCGGCGGCGGGGAGGATTAGATGGATGGATGGGACATGGCTAGGGTTTCAACTGTATATATATAGCAGGTGGGTTAGATTAGGGGCTATTCGGTCCGTCCGATTGTAATCGGGCGGTCGAGAATAAATAGGCTAGGGAGTCCAATAAATAAAACGAAGATATTTTGTGGATGTTTGGGGATGATTCGGACTCATCGGTCACAACAGCCCTGTTCAGGTTCGGAGCAGTTTTCGGACGCGCACAAGAGGGCTTTGACAAAACGCCATGGAGACAAATGGTTTTGATGGGCTCAGAAAAGAGAGAGAAGAGAGCGGTCCAGTTGATCTAAGAGGGGTCAATAGGGACAAGGAAGAAGCAGCAACTACGAGCGAATGCAAGTTTTATGAAAACGATGCCGATGCAATGTGAATGATGACATGAGATGAGATGCATGACAAGAACAAAATGCAAAACAAAAGACAAAAACCCAACCACGAAGGAAATATCATATCACATCTCCGAAAAAGGCAAGAGTTGGAGTTACGAATATGGTAAGTTGTATCCGAGGCGTTACAACACTCCACCACTATGAGAGGATCTTGTCCCGAGATCTAGGATGGCACCGGAGGGAAAAGGAAGAGGAAGATAAGAGGTAAACTAAGTTGCTTCTTCGACAGACGAGTGAAACCATGAACCTTGAGATGTTAAGCAAAATGAAAGAAAGAAAACAACGAAGATGAGCAAAGTTGAAAACACTCCGTTAGAAAAGAGGAACAAGGGATACGACGAGAACCAAGAGGTTTAGTGATAAGATAGATATTGAAACCACTCCGGTTAAAACTAGATAGAGAAGGAATAATATTGATATAATTTTGGCAGCACTCCGACTGAAAGGAGATGCAAGACTTGATAAGATGGAAAGAACTTCAGGAGATGACACAACACTCCGGTTAAATGGATAAGCACGAAAAGAACACGATCCTCACAATTCGAGATGATGAGTGAAGAGAGCAACATCACCATGCATCCGGAAGAAAGAATAGAAGATAGATCATTGAAATAAAAGAATGTAGGAGAAAATGCCAACTTCTGCCACAAATGAGCTTGGAAAGCACCCTTCCAAGAAGGTTACAACGGAGTTCTTGGAAAACCAACAACGAAACGAATAAGCTTGTAGTGGGCTTATGGAAAACTTCTCAAAATAGAGGCGAAATTCTGTCACTACGGAAACAACTAATATAATTGATAACACGAACGAGATGAAAAACTTCTTCCACCAAGATGATAGAGAGATAACTTGGACCATTGATAAACACCACAATATCAACATTCCTTAGGGAAGGCTTTAGATGTAACCTAAACCAAGATAACTCCAAGGAAGAAAGTGATGGGTTTAAAATATGTCATTCTTGACAACATGTGAATCGCGAAACCTGAATGGAAATTGCCAAGAATGATGTAACACCACCTCAAAAGATAAGGTAGAAAGAATTACACTTCGGAATGCAAGAAGAAGAATACTTGAGCTTTTCCAAGAACAATCTTGAAGAACACTTGAAGAATGAAAGGAATCCTTGATGAACCACCATGTAGAGCCTCCATGGAGAACTCTGGTAATAAAAGGATGATAGAAAGAAAGAGAAGTTAAAAACACAAGGTGAAGCCTTGCAATGATTTAGATGGAGGTTCTGACGAGATGGCCGAGGAAGCTTTGAACGCCAGGATAGAAAAGATTAACTCAGAACTGAGAGACTAATCATCATGAAAAACCTCCGAAGGAAGGAATTGATCCACTTGATGAAAGAAGAATAAGAATTATGTTATGCTTATCCTTCATCAATTAAATTGATGAGAAGCAATGGATTGTATACAACTTATCCACGTTGGGAAAAGATTAAGGGAAGATATAGCGCCAAATTTGGGAAGGTCTCCTTGAGCCACCGGTAGGATTGGAAAGAACGAATGAATTGATACGATAACAACAGAAAAGAACTCTTCAATGAACCACCGGAAGAATTCAGAATTGAATGGCGAAAGGGAATGGAATCACCGGGAAGAATTAGAAACACAAAAGGATACTTGAGGGAATTTAGAGACAAGAGAACGAAGAGATCGCGAACTGATAGAAGAATACTTGAACGAAGCACCCGAAGAATATTGAGACGAACGAAGGGGCACGGGTATATAATAATTGGAGAACGAATTTGAAAACTAGGAACGAAGAAATATTCCAAAAAGATGACCTCCAGATGATCAAGACGGAGAAAAGAAAAAACAACTCTTGAAATACTTCGGATGGATGAAAAGAATATCTAACAAATGGAATAATTCGCGAGGATAACATGAAGTTGGAACCACGAATCTTCGGGAGAAGATACAAGATTTAGAGTAAACGCTCTTCTTCAGTCTTCAAATGACGATGGAAACACCACCAAAATTTGTTAAGGCACTTTGGGAAAACGAAAAGCGAAGAGGTTGAGGCAATAATGAAAATAATTTGAAAGCGATCTTGGAGAAGGCATGTGACTGATGAAATTCATTCTTACGTCACACTTGAAAAGACTATGAGAATAACCCCGGGAGAATTAGAAGAGTCAGGTAAGATCCTGGGAAAAGACCTGTGGGTTAGGGCCCACTAAAAGAAAACACCATTGGAAAGGGTTGTTGAAGAGGTAGATGATGCACCGGAATGATTGAAATATTTGAATGAGGTGACAACCTCGAATTAATTGGAACATAGACGAATCTCCTGAGATGTCTTCTGAACTCCAGAATGATTAAATGGTGAGAGGCAAACGAGCAAGGCGAACACTTGATCCACGGAAAAGAATATGAACAACCCGAAGAACTTGAATTGAGTCCACCGGAAAAGACATGAAGAATGTCAAACAAAAGAGAATTCACCGGTTGAAATAATTGACGAAAGACTGAAGAGGCTCCGCACGAATGAAATTGATGGTCGAAAGAGACTCAGACACCGGGCAACTTGGAAGGGGGGAAACCCGATGAATAACTTGAAGAGTAAACACCGGTTGAAATCATTGAGGAAAGAAAGCAAAGACTTCGCACGAGTAGGATGGATACTTGATTACGGACTCCGACTCCGAGATGAAAAGGGGTGGGTGGGTGGGAAAAGAAAACAGCTGAGGATTGAACTTGGCAAAGATGAAGAGGCTTGAGTCAACTTGACAAGAAATGCACCGAATAAAAAAAAGCTGAGAACCAACGATCGGAAAACCAACTACGTGATCCTAAAGAAAGTTTGAAAGGGAAGAGGAGTAATCCAAAACACCTACGTCAAGATTCCTCACAAGAGCGACGAAGGGGCTAAGGAGTAAAAAGAATTCCTACTCTCCAATATAACTAGCCTCCGAAAACAGTTTTCTTCTAGACTCAACAATGGCCAACAATCAAGGGGGCTCCTATGGTCGGTCGAGGCTCTGATACCAACTTGTCACGCCCAAGATGCGACCCTATCCTAAAGGAACTCGAAGGTCCCACCAAGGATAGAAGCGCATGTTGAAGACGCTTTTGCAAGGTGGATATCATTACATCAACATTACATAATAGATGGGGATACAAACAAAAGGCATACAATGCCACACAAATACAACAACATCATACATAAGAGCAACATCCGACTACGGATGAACACAAATAGAAACTCAAATGACATCCACCCTACTAGCCCAGGCTGCCGACCTGGAACCTATCCCCTGATCGAAGAAGAAGCAGAAGAAGAACTCCAAAACAAGCAAACATCGCTCTCGCGTCATGATCATCGCATAACTTGTACCTGCAACTGTTGTTGTAGTTGAAAGTGCAATCATGCCCTTAATCATATTTTGATGTTGATGACAACACATATGCTCGGGACTAATCATGTTTATCAAGTATATCTCAGGATTATGTTCCAAAGACCGTGTGCATGGATCATGACTAGGGACAAAAGCATATAACTCAAGAATGGAGATACAAGATGTTGACTTCATTTATGGTTTGTTCTTGAGTATAGGGATACCACACTATTAAGAGGGGATTGATGGATCTGTGAAAAACTTGCTCAAAGTTGCTACCTTACCTTCGGACGTCCGGTGTTCTACGGACATCCGGTCCTTCCTGATTGCCCGGACGTCCGGACACTTCCGGACGTCCGATACTTCCACAACAGAAACATTTTTACGGATGTACGGAACCCTCCGGACGTCCGACACTTTCACATCAGAAGCATTCTTACGGATGTCCGGCCCAGCTCAGACGTCCGTATCCTGTACACTGGATTGTGGGTCACACTTTTCACAGCGGCCGGTCGTCCGATGACTGTCGGACGTCCGGACCCATTTGGGCCTCCGGACGTCCGACGTTCTCCGGACGTCCGGCCATCCTGTACCCCAAACGGTCACTTTTTCCCACCACTTATATATACTCCCTTCCCTTCCACGGGATAGGGTTGACCATTCACTTTGAGCCCCCACAAGAACACTCCTCACTCTCTCTCTCATTCATCCACACTAAATCCTAGATTCCAAGTGTTCTAGGAGCTTTTTGAGAGAAGTTCTCCAATCAAGTGATAGATCCACTTCTTCCCTTTCTTTGCACCAAAGGAATTCGTGACTTGAGCAAGTTTTGAGCATTTCCCCATCGTTCTTGTTACTCTTGGAGGTTGGAGACTCCTAGGTGGTAGGAGTCATCCGGAGAGGAATCGACCTTTGTGATTACCCTCGGAAAAGTTTGTGAGGGTTTGGAGACCACCCCAAGGTCTACCACTAGTGGTTGAGAAATGCCTCCGTGGTGTTGTCTCAAAGAGAGAATAGGGTGAGCCTTCGTGGCGTTGGTGTGCCTTCGTGGTAACATCCACCTCTCTAAACGGTGACGTAGCTTCCCTCCAAGGAAGTGAACATCGGCTTACATCCTCATCTCTCGGAGTTGCGGTTATTCCTAACCCTATCTCTCTACTTGTGGTTACTTGTCTCTTAGCACTTACTTATCTCATCTTGTGCTTACTCATATATTTGTGCCACTTGATTATCTTGCTTAGCTCATTAGTATCATACTTGCAATTGTTAGGCTCACTTTCATTTTCTGCATTATTGCCTAAAATTGCTTAGTAATAATTAAAATTTGTAATTGTACCTATTCACCCCCCCTCTAGGTCCATCTCGATCCTTTCAATTGGTATCAGAGCCTCGTGCTCTATTCTTGTGGCTTAACCGCCCTAGAGCGAGATGAACCCAGATGGGATCCCCTGGTTGTAGATCCTAAGGATAAAGGCGAGGCTTCTTCTGAAGTCAAGTCCTTTACTTCTCAGGATCTAGAACGGGCCCTTGCTAAGCAAAAAGAGGAACATGATGCTTCTCTTGAGGCCTTGGTCCAACTGAGATTAGCCACGTTGTCCGCGGTGCTTGCACCACACTCAAGTGGTGTGAGTCCGAGCCCAACTGTGCCTACTTCAGCACTTGGTCAACAACCTCCTAGCAATGAACACACCAGTGTTCCTTGGCTTTACGCAAGACCTCAGGTTGAGAAACCAAGATATAACCCTCAAGGCAAACCTCCTTTACTTACTGCTACTGCCGATTTTGCATTGTGGAAAGTTGCTATGCAGGATCATATTCGACATGGAAACGATGAGATGCTGGAGATTATAGAGTATGGCTATCATGTGCTTGATCCAAAGAACCCCACACCAAGAGAAATATATGACAAGAACCTCAATGACACGGCAATCATGTGTATAAGGAGAGGTATGGATGAAAAGCAAAGGATACCGTTCATACACATCAAAAGTGCCAAGGAACTATGGGAAAGTATTATATGATCCAGGACTGGCACTTCTACCCTCCGGAGTGCTCAATATGAAATTGCCAAAGGGCAATTGCAAAATTTTTGTATGGAAAAATGTGAAACCCCCAATCAACTCCTTGAGCGTCTCATGACTCTCACTGCGGATATTGAGTCATGTGAGTGTGACAAGACTCAAGATGGATTCAATATGACTAAGAGGTTTCTTGTGGATAAGTTGCTTCATGCTCTTGCTCCATATCATCATCAAATGGTGTGGGACATAAGACAACACCATACCTTCAAAGAAATGACTACAGACGACATCATATCCACCTTCCAACTATTTGAAGAATCAAAGGCCAATGCCACAAAACATCTTGCCATGCATGGTTCCCCATCATCAAAAATCAATCTTGCGTTGAAGGCCAAGCAAGTATGTGAAGATGAGCAAAGTGAAGAAGAAGAAGAAGAAGATGAGGATGAAGATGGTAATGAGATTGACTTCGACGAGGGCCCTTCGTATGAAGACATGGCTCTTTTTGTCAAGAAGTTTAGCGCCGGAAAATTCAAGGGAAGATTTCAAAAAAAGAAAGTGAGAAAATGCTACAACTGTGAAGAAACCAGTTACTTCTCCAACGAGTGCCCTTATGAGAACAGAGAAGATAAACCAAGGTTTCCCAAGACCTTTCCCAAGAAGAAGTTGCCAAATCCTTTGAACTCCAAGCTCAAGAAGAGAGATGGAATGGCAATGGTTGCTCAAGAAGAATCTGATCCGGATGATGTTAGTGGTGTTGCCGGAGTTGCTCAAGACTCTCAAAACATGTTGAGGTTAGTAAACAAGAGTGGTGACGTGGTCACCTACAACTACATGAAAGATTACAAGGGCAACGCTCACAAGTGCCTAATGGCAAAGGCAATGGTTGAAGAAGGAGAGGACCAAAGCTCTTCTGACAAGGTCAAGGTAACTCCACGATCAAATCCTCCTCTTTTCACACCTTCTACTCCTAGTGATGAGTACCTTGATGCGGAAGATAGCTATGAGGATGATGATCTAGATGATCCTATGATTGCTAAACTTAATAAGTTCATGTGCTCCCTCAAAGGAAAGAAACTCACTATGTTTCGTATGCTTATGGAGATGGTGAGTAAGCACACCATCACCATTAAGGAACTCGAAACCCTCGTCACCGAGGAAAAGGAAAAGTGTGAAATCCTTGAGCGGAAAGTCCAATATGAGGAAGCACGAAATGATGAACTATGCTTAAAAATTAGTGCAAACATTGATGTTCACACTAATGATCTTGCCTCCTTGAAAAAGGCTATTGACTCTTGTGACGAGTTAATGAATGATAAAAGCAAGCTTGCGAAGTCTCATGCTTCTCTATCTAAGGATTGTAAGCTTCTATTCGTGTCCCTCAAGACTAAGGAAGGAGAGCTCACCGTTCTCAGAAAGAGTTTTGAGACGCTCAAACTTACTTATCTTGAAACTTTAGCCAAGGCTTACTCTTCCCCTATTATAAATGTTGATGCTTGTGCTACTAACTCTAGTAGTGATCTAGCATCTATTCTTGAGGAAAATCGTTTTCTCAAGGCTCAAATTGAGAAAGGTCTCATGACATGTGCTCAAGGGCAGAAGAATCTTGATGAGATTTTGAGTCAACACAATGAGGTGTTTGCCAAAGAGGGACTTGGGTTTGACCCTAGCACAAGTAAGATGAAGACGTCCTCCCAAAAGTGCACAACTCCTCTAAACGAAACTTTTGTAAGAGAAGGGCACAAGGAGAAAGGTAAGGTTGTGAGTGGAAAGGCCACAAGGGGCATGCCCACTCTCAACAAGCCTAAAGAGTTCATGCCTCCTTCCTATGTACTTCGGAATACTAAGGATGGAGAAGTCTTTGCACAATTTGTTGGTCCTCGAAATGCATTCCGTTTCTATGCTATTTGGGTCCCTAAGACCCTTGTAACTAACTTGAGAGGTCCCATTGCAAAATGGGTGCCTCTAACCAAGTCCTAATTGTGTGTAGGTAAGCTTCTCCGGTGGAGTGAAATGGGTGATTGATAGTGGATGTACAAATCATATGACCAGAGATAGCAAATTGCTCTACGATTTCATGGAAGCTATTCAACCATTCATGAGCATTATGTTTGGTGGAGGTTCAAAAGGACAGGTACTCGGGTTGGGCAAGGTGGCTATCACCAATGACATGTCTCTTGCAAATGTTATGCTTGTCCAATCCCTTAAATATCACTTGCTTTTTGTTCGCCAATTGGCTTCTGTTGGTTATGATACACTCTTTGGACTAACGGATGTGAAAGTCTTTAAGAGAGATACTCTCGAAGTGGCCTTTGTTGGAGAGTTGGATGGCAACCTTTACACGGTTGATTTCTCGAAAGAGAGCACATTCCATGCAACTTGTCTAATGACCAAGGCTGACAAGGGGTGGCTATGGCATCGCCGGCTAGCCCATGTCGGCATGAGAAATCTTCAAGATCTCTTAAAGGGAAATCACATCCTTGGACTAACCAATGTCTCTTTTGAGAAAGATCGTGTGTGTAGTGCATGCATAGCCGGGAAGCAACATCAATCAAAGCATCCACCCAAGAACATAGTATCTACTTCAAGGCCCCTGGAGCTCCTTCATGTGGATCTTTTTGGGCCTCCTTCATGGGATAGTCTTGGTGGGAAAAAGTATGGGCTTGTCATTGTTGATGATTACTCAAGATATACGTGGGTGTTCTTCCTCAAGTCCAAGGACGAAACAAAGATCACCTTCATCGATTTTGCCAAGAAAGCTCAACGCAAGTTTGACAGAGAAATCCGAGCAATAAGGAGTGACAATGGGTCTGAGTTCAAGAACTATACCTTGGAAGAATTTCTTAGTGATGAAGGGATTGAGCATCAATATTCATCTCCATACACTCCTCAGCAAAATGGTGTAGCCGAACAGAAGAACCGTACACTTGTAGAATTGGCAAGGTCCATGTTGGATGAATACAAGTCACCACATAGTTTTTGGGCTGAAGCTGTCAATACCGCATGCCATGCATCAAACCGACTCTTCCTCCGCACTATATTGGAAAAGACTCCATATGAGCTTCTAACTGGTAACAAGCCAAATGTCAAGTACTTTCGTGTATTTGGGTGCAAATGTTTCATTCTCAACAAAAGAGAACGGTTAGGAAAATTTCAATCCAAAACTATTGAGGGTATATTTGTTGGTTATGGATCAAACTCTCACGCCTATAGAGTCTACAACAAATCCAATGGATGTGTTGTTGAAACTTGTGACATGGTGTTTGATGAATTTAATGGCTCCCATGGGGAGCAAGTTGATCTAAGTGATATAGGTGAAGAAGATTCTTCTCAAGACATTTTGAACATGGGTGTTGGTGCACTTCTTCCTATGGAACAAGAACCTCATGATGATGAAGAAGAAGATGGAGGTCTCACGCATCATCAAACTACTTCAACATCCATACCAACACAACTTCCTATTGTTCAACCTATATCCTTAGCCCAAGTTGATGAGGTTGATCAAGTCTCACTAAATGATAACCATCAAGAACAAGATCATCATCAAGAGCAAGAACAAGAAAGTCCAATCATGGATGATGAACCTCAACAAATGCAACATGAACAAGAAGATCTTCCTCCACACGTGAATGATCCATATGTTGAAGATGTGGATGATGGACATGAAGTTGAACCTCGTGAAACCCTCACCTCCATCATGCCTCGAGTGGCCGGTCGTGTTGATGTTGACAAAATCCTCACCGGCATCTCGGAAGGTAGAGTCACTCGTAAACATTTGACAAACTTTTGTGCTCACTTCTCGTTTGTGTCTAGTATTGAACCACTCAAGGTACAAGAGGCTTTGATGGACAACAATTGGCTTGTTGCTATGCAAGAAGAGTTGAACAGTTTTGAACGCAACCAAGTGTGGTCACTAGTCAAGAGGCCGTCCACCGAGCACAACGTCATTGGAACAAAATGGATTTTCAAGAACAAGCAAGATGAAAATGGTGTCATCATCTGAAACAAGGCAAGGTTAGTGGCACAAGGGTACTCACAAGTTGAAGGTTTTTGGACTTTGGTGAGACCTTTGCTCCCGTTGCCCGTGTTGAGTCCATTCGCATTTTACTTGCTTATGCCGCTTTCAATGGTTTTACATTACATCAAATGGATGTGAAGAGTGCTTTCCTTAACGGTCCTCTACAAGAAGAAGTATATGTGTCATAACCACCCGGGTTCGTTGACCCCTTTCACAAAGACTATGTGTATACACTTCATAAGGCTTTGTATGGCCTCAAACAAGCACCTCGTGCTTGGTATGATCATTTGAAGAAGTTTTTACTCGATGATGGTTTTGTGAGAGGGGTGATCGATCCCACTCTTTTTACTAAGAGGGACAAGGGTGATTTGATTCTATGCCAAATCTATGTAGATGACATCATTTTTGGTTCTCCTAACATTCATTTGTGCAAGAAGTTTGCGGATTCCATGACCAAGAATTTTGAAATGTCACTCAATACGGATTTGAAGTTCTTCCTCGGTTTTCAAATTCAACAATTTCAAGAAGGAATTTTCTTATCTGAAGCAAAGTACCTCAAGGATATTCTAGAAAAGTTTGGTATGTCTGACGCTAGTCCATGCAAGACACCCATGCCAACCAAAATCACTCTCACTGAAGACACAAATGGTACTCCTTTCGACCCATCTACTTACCGCTCTATGATTGGTTCATTGCTTTATCTTTGTGCATCTAGACCAGACATCATGTTCAGTGTATGCATGTGTGCTAGATTTCAAGTTTTCCCTAAGGAAAGTCATCATAAAGTGGTTAAGCATGTTCTTAGATACCTTGTTCACACCCCAAAGTTGGGCCTCTGGTACCCCAAGGATGCTAAGTTTGATATCATTGGGTACACGAATGCGGATTGGGCTAGAGACAAAGTGGATCGTAAGTCCACATCCGGTGCATGTCAGTTTCTTGGACGATCCTTGGTGAGTTGGTCCTCGAAGAAACAAAATTGTATTGCTCTCTCTACCGTAGAAGCTGAATACATTGCTGCCGCTAGTTGCGCAACTCAGTTGTTATGGATGAGGCAAACTTTGAAGGATTACGGTATCACCTATAGAAATGTGCCTCTTCTGTGTGATAATGAAAGTGCCATCAATATTGCTGAGAACCCCAAAGATCATCTCCGCACCAAACACATTGATATTAGGTATCATTTCTTGAGAGATCATGTTGAAAAGGGTGATATTCACATTGATCACATTGGTACAAATTTTCAACTAGCAGATATCTTCACCAAACCTCTAGATGAAGCAAGGTTCTGTCGACTTAGGCGTGAACTTGGTATCTTGGAGCTTGACAACATTATGTGAAATCTAGTACCCAGTCATGCATGAATCTAATGTCTTGTCATGATGTAGGCATATACTTAGGGGGAGACATTCAATTCATGAATGTTCTCGCCCTACTCAATGCATAAAAAGAACCAACACTCTCAAAGTATCCATAGGTCTAGACCTATGGTGCTTTAACATGATGGAGTAGTGACTATGCACTTAAAGTTCAAGTCTTTCCGTGTCATGTCATGTCTACTCAGACATGGTGGAATTAGCCACCACTTGTAGTCTATGGCTATGATTGAGTAAGATAGGATCTGAGTTACTAAAATAGATAAGGTTTACTGTGAGAAAATGCTTTTCTCATCATCATGATCAGCCCTCCTGTCCAAACTTCTGGCGTCGGATGTCCGTAGGTTCCGGACGTCCGTGTGGTATTTCACTGCCGGACGTCCGTAAGCATCCGGACGTCCATATATTCTGCTTTGGTTACCTTCGACCGGTCGTCCGGCCTCGCCGGACGTCCGTAAAATCCACTCTGGTTCACTTAAGTTGGCCTAGCAAATGAAGCTCCGGATGTCCGGAAGACTCCGGACGTCCGTAAAAACCGTTCTGTTACAATATGCCCGGTCGTCCAACGCCGTCGGACGTCCGTAAAATCATCTCTGTTATCCTCTCTTAGCTGATGGTCCTGACTCTGGTCATCCGTCCGTTCCCGGACGTCCGGACGCATATATGACTCCGGTCGTCCGTAGGCTCCGGACGTCCGTACGTTTTTACTGGGGTCTATATATACTGCGCCGTAGGGTTTTGGTCAACCAACCCCATCCTCTCCACTCGGTTCGCCGCCGCCGCCGCTCCTGTTGTGCGTCTTCTCCCCGCAGCCGCCCGCCGCCGTACCCCTCGCCGGGGTTTCTCCCCGCCGCGGATCTGCCACTTGCCGTCCGGCCCGTCCAGCCGTCCGGTTGCGGATCTGCTCGGAGCTTCTCTCCCCGCCCGTCCGTCGACCCCCCCCTCGGCTCCTCCGTGCTCTTCCTCGCAAGGTAGGGCACAACCTCCTCATGCATTCACCCCCCTCTCCACTTGGTTCACCCTGATCTATGGAGGGGTGTTGACATGTGCTTTCCTTCTCCCCTAGGTCACGATGCCTCGGTCCAAGCACTCCGCACGCAAGCAAGTCGCCGAAGGGCCGGCTCGTCCGTCTCGTCATGGTGGCTCCGATGACTCCCAGGAGGAAGATCGCCCTCGGAAACGTGCCGCTCGTCCTCCCAGCTCGTCCAGTGATTCCTCTTCGGAGGGGTCCGATTTTGAGGATGAGCTTGAAGAGGTGGATCTGTCCCCGATGATTGGCGTCTGCGTCGCTGCCCCCAAGCCCGGCGCTTGTCGTCCAACATTTCAACCTCCTCCTCCTCTGGTGCAACCCCACGGTGATGCCCGTCACATCTCCATTGAGCCTCCACTATCACTAGGCCGTCATGTTAAGCGTTTCAATGAGGTCCCCAAATCTTCTTATCTCAAATTGCGTCGTGATGTAGATCAATTTACTGTTGTTAGGGATTCTCAGGATAGTCGTTTTCGCACAAATGTCCAAGCCGACATCTTCACCACGATTGTCATCCCTAAAGGCTTGTCACTTCATGTTTGCATTGATCTTGAGCACATTCGCACTCATCCGGAGAAATATCCGGGAGCCATTGAGCTCATTGAGTCGTCAAACCTTGCTGCTCCATTCGCCTTTCAACACGATTTTAACCACGCTGCCATCCATTAGTTTTATGCCACATGTTACTTTGCTCCTGATAACACTGTCACATGGATGACCTCCGACACTGCACTCGCATCATCTTATGCTGAGTTTGTCACCGCACTTGGATTTCCCGACACTGGGTTCAAAATCCACACCAATGACCCCAACCATAAGCCCAAAGGCATTGCGGTCTGTGCGGATCTCCTTAGACCCATATCATCTTTGTCTAGTACTGAAAAAAGGGTCTAAATCAAGTCTCCATTTGGCGTTTTCCATTCAACATCATTTATCAGTGTGTCATCCGCACCATTTATCCCAAGATGGGTGACAAGGGCTCCTGCAGCAGCTACTGCATTGATCTCATGCATCGCCTCTACACATCTCCTAAAGGGAAGATAAATATTCCACACTTTCTATGGCATGAGATTCGCCTTGCTAGCTTCCAGCACAAGCGGGCTTTCCCTCATGCACCTTTTCTTCAGGCATTTATCAAGAGTGTAGCTCCCTTTCCCATTGCACGCACTCATATACATGAGAGATGGGTCATCCCACCTCACATGACGGCTGACCATGTTCCTCCTCCTCCCGCTACTACTAGTCGCACCGCCGCTAGTTTTCCCTCTCACGCTACCCATCCTCCTTCCAGTGATGCCCCCTTTGGGCGCATTGCTCGTTTTCTTGGGAAGGCTCATTCAGCCATGATGAAGATGTTCACCTTCCATTGCTCCCAACACCATGATGTGGTCACCCGCATGGTCACTTCCAAGAACGCTCTGAAGGCTCGTCTGAGAGACTCAGGCGTATATGATGTGAGTGACGATGAGCGTCTTCCTGCAGCTCCCCCTTCTGATTTTGGTTTTCCCTCCGGTCCTGAGTGGGCTGATTTCTTTGACGAGGCTGGTGGCAGTGGTGTTCATGATGATGATGATGAGGATGATCTTTAATACTGTCATATCATTCCCCCTAGTTTTTTTGGATACTTGATGCCAAAGGGGGAGTAGGCTCCATATGCATTACTCTAGCTCATTATGTAATCGAACCTATGTTAGGATTAGTTTGTTGAACTATGTTATGAGTTGCTGAACTATGTTATGAGTTGTTGAACTATGTTATGAGTTTGTTGAATCTGAGATTTGGTGAATCTATATGAAGTGATCCAACTATTGTGGCATCAGTTTGAGGGGGAACCCTCATTCATTTTTGTTTTTAGTAGTATCTGTGGTATCACTTTGAGGGGGAGCTCGCTCGCTACTTATTCTTATTATGGTTATTGAGCTCCACAACAAATACTTCCGATTACTATTATGCGTATGCATATGAGTTGTCATCAACTATCAAAAAGGGGGAGATTGAAAGTGTAATCATGCCCTTAATCATATTTTGATGTTGATGACAACACATATGCTCGGGACTAATCATGTTTATCAAGTATATCTCAGGATTATGTTCCAAAGACCGTGTGCATGGATCATGACTAGGGACAAAAGCATATAACTCAAGAATGGAGATACAAGATGTTGACTTCATTTATGGTTTGTTCTTGAGTATAGGGATCCCGCACTATTAAGAGGGGATCGATGGATCTGTGAAAAACTTGCTCAAAGTTGCTATCTTACCTTCAGACGTCCGGTGTTCTACGGACGTCCGGTCCTTCCTGATTGCCCGGACGTCCGGACACTTCCGGACGTCCGATACTTCCACAACAGAAACATTTTTACGGATGTCCGGTACCCTCCGGACGTCCGACACTTTCACATCAGAAGCATTCTTATGGATGTCCGGCCCAGCTCGGACGTCCGAATCCTGTACACTGGATTGTGGGTCACACTTTTCACAGCGGCCGGTCGTCCGATGACTGTCGGACGTCCGGACCCATTTGGGCCTCCGGACGTCCGACGTTCTCTGGATGTCCGGCCATCCTGTACCCCAAACGGTCACTTTTTCCCACCACCTATATATACTCCCTTCCCTTCCACGGGATAGGGTTGACCATTCACTTTGAGCCCCCACAAGAACACTCCTCACTCTCTCTCTCATTCATCCACACTAAATCCTAGATTCCAAGTGTTCTAGGAGCTTTTTGAGAGAAGTTCTCCAATCAAGTGATAGATCCACTTCTTCCCTTTCTTTGCACCAAAGGAATTCGTGACTTGAGCAAGTTTTGAGCATTTCCCCATCGTTCTTGTTACTCTTGGAGGTTGGAGACTCCTAGGCGGTAGGAGTCATCCGGAGAGGAATCGACCTTTGTGATTACCCTCAGAAAAGTTTGTGAGGATTTGGAGACCACCCCAAGGTCTACCACTAGTGGTTGATAAACGCCTCCATGGTGTTGTCTCAAAGAGAGAATAGGGTGAGCCTTCGTGGCGTTGGTGTGCCTTCGTGGTAACATCCACCTCTCTAAACGGTGCCGTAGCTTCCCTCCAAGGAAGTGAACATCGGCTTACATCCTCGTCTCTCGGAGTTGCGGTTGTTCCTAACCCTATCTCTCTACTTGTGGTTACTTGTCTCTTAGCACTTACTTATCTCATCTTGTGCTTACTTACTCATATATTTGTGCCACTTGATTATCTTGCTTAGCTCATTAGTATCATACTTGCAATTGTTAGGCTCACTTTCATTTTCCGCATTATTGCCTAAAATTGCTTAGTAATAATTAAAATTTGTAATTGTACCTATTCACCCCCCTCTAGGTCCATCTCGATCCTTTCAGTAGTAATCTGTGAGCCACGAGGACTCAGAAATCCCATTACCATGGGTATCAAGACTAGCAAAGATTAATGGGAAAGGAAATGGGTAAAGTGGTGAGGTTGCAGCAGCGACTAAGCAAGTATGGTGGCTAACATATGCAAATAAGAGCGAGAAGAGAAGAACCGGAACGGTCGTGAAGCTAGCAATGATCAAGAGGTGATCCTGAACTCCTACTTACGTCAAACATAACGCAGAAACCGTGTTCACTTCCCGGACTCCGCCGAAAAGAGACCATCACGGTTACACACGCGGTTGATGCGTTTTAATTAACTCAAGTGTCAAGTTATCTACAACCGGACATTAACAAATTCCCATCTGCCACATAACCACGGGCACGACTCTTGAAAGTTTATACCCCGCAGGGGTGTCCCAACTTAGCCCATCACAAGCTCTCACGGTCAACGAAGGATATTTCTTCTCCCAGGAAGACCCGATCAGTCTCGGAAGCCCGGTTTACAAGACATTTCGACAATGGTAAAACAAGACCAGCAAAGCCGCCCGATGTGTCGACAATCCCGATAGGAGCTGCACATATCTCGTTCTCAGGGCAACACCGGATAAATCAAGCTACGAGTAAAACCAGACCTCGAGTTTCCCCGAGTTGGCCCCGCAGGCTGCTCGGTTCGGACCAGCACTTAGAGAAGCACTGGCCCGGGGGGGGGGGGCTAAAATAAAGATGACCCTCCGGTTGGCCGACCCAAGGGAAGGGTATAGGTGGTGGTGAGGCAAATGGTAAAACCAAGGTTGGGCCTTGCTGGAGGAGTTTTATTCAGAGCGAACTGTCAAGGGGCCCGTAAATCACCCAACCGCGTAAGGAACGCAAAATCCGGGAATATAACACTGGTATGACGGAAACTAGGGCAACAAGAGTGGAACAAAACACCAGGCATAAGGCCGAGTCTTCCACCCTTTACCAAGTATATAGATGCATTAATTAAATAAGAGATATTGTGATATCCCAACATAACCCTGTCCATCATGGAGCAATCTTTGACTTCACCTGCAACTAACAACGCTATAAGAGGGGCTGAGCAAAGCAGTAACATAGCCAAGCAACGGTTTGGTAGGAAGGGTGAAAAGGTTAGAGGCTCACATTGCAATTTGGGAGGCTTGAAGAGCAAGTGATAGGTAGCGCATCATAGCGATAGAACGAAGCAACTAGCATGGCAATGATAGTAATGAGATCCAAGGTGACGGTCATCTTGCCTGAAATCCCGCTAGGAAGAAGAACGAGTCCATGAAGAAGACGAACGGGAGTAGTCGAACGAATCCTCACAATCGCAACATTACCGGAACTAAGAAGCAACACCGGAAAAAACAAACAACATGGTAAATGTACAAGCATAAACATAGCATGATGCACAGACAAGTATGATGCATGTCCGGTTTAATGAGGCATGGCATGGCAAAGTGCAACAAACAACACTACAAATTAAGTGGAGCTCAATATGCAATGAGTTGCATGTTGGCGAAACACCACATTCATTTATTTAGTTCGCTCTCGGTTTTGTACCCAAAAATATTAAGTGCTATTAAACATGGCAAGGGGTGAAGCATATGAAAACTACCTATCTAGGCATGTTAAAATGAGGCCGGAAACAACAAACAACAATTCCAAAAAATCCCCATATGCGTATTTTGGATTTGGTCCCGTTCTGCCCTAAAACATATTTTATTGTTGTTAAACAGGAAAATAAAGTGCACCATGTTGAACTAGGCATTTTTCCACCCCATTTACATATAAAGTTTATTTAAAACCGAGCTATGGTTATTTAGTTATGAAATAAAACATTTTAACATGGCATTTAAGCAAATTAATGCAAACAACAATTTAAACATTTTAAACATGGATGAAAGTTGTATATTGTGAAACTAGATGAAATTCTAAGCATTTTACATGTTTACAACATTTTAATCCGATGCATGGTTGATGAGTTATTAAATGCATGAACATTGAGGGTTTTTCTATAAAACTGTAAATCCTCGGATAATAGCTAAATTCGTCTAGAGAAAAAAAACAAGACACGGGTCGAAACTGCTGGGCTTTGGGCGCTCACCATGGGCTGAGGCCCAGGTCGGTGGTGGTGGCTGAGCAGATCTGGAGCAGGCCGGATCTGGAGGGGAAGCAAGTTGGGCCTTGGAGCTGGCTGATGACGCGGGGCCCATGTGGAAGGTTCAATCGGTCAATGGGCGCAGGCGAGCATCGAACTTGGGGCTGTGTGCGCTCCAGGAAGACGAGTGGTGGCGGCGCTGGTCTCGAATGACGACGGCGGCAGCAGGAACTCCGGCCGGCGAGGGCGCGGCTTGGGGAGGCGGAGAAGCGGGACTTGGGGACGAGCGTGAGGCAGAGGAACTTGTCACGCTGGTCACGCCGGACCAGAGTGACAACGGCGGGCCTTCGACGGGGATGGGGCAGACGAGGCCGGAGGAGCTCGTGGCGGAGCGGTTCTCAACGTTTGTGGTTGAACTTGGTGGCACCCATCCATGGCAACTCGAGGTCGTCGGTCGTGGATGTTTTTTGGGATATAGAGAGCTCCATATGAGAGAGAGAAGAACATGAAAGGAGGAAGGGAAGGAGAGGGCGCGAAGGGGGCTCGCCTGGGTAGCAGAGGGCATCGGCAGGAGGAGCTCCGCTCCAGCGAGGTGGAACTTCGGCGTGGCACGCAAAGACGACGGTGAGACAGAGAACACACGGGTGTTGGGAGACTCGTCGGTGGTCTCGATCCAGACGAGAGCGGGGCCTAGTGCCCGAGTGGCTGCTGCGCTCATGTAGCTCATGTAGCAAGGAGGGGAGGCTGCGGGCAGTGGCGAGGAGGACCTTCGTGGGGATCGGGATGGCTGGGATGGATTGGTCTGGTGGGGAAAACAAGGTGGAGCTCGGGCTATGGTGGTTGGTGGGATGGGGATCCCGATGAAGGAGGGAATCAGTGGTGATGGAAGAAGCACCCGAGGAATAAGGGAGAGTGGGTGGCGGCGGCGGGGAGGATTAGATGGATGGATGAGACAGGGCTAGGGTTTCAACTGTATATATATAGCAGGTGGGTTAGATTAGGGGCTATTCAGTCCGTTCGATTGTAACCGGGCGGTGGAGAATAAATAGGCTAGGGAGTCCAATAAATAAAACGAAGATATTTTACGGATGTTTGGGGATGATCCGGACTCATCGGTCATGACAGCCCGGTTAGGGTTCGAAGCAGTTTTCAGACGCGCACAAGAGGGCTTTGACAAAACGCCATGGAGACAAAGAGTTTTGATGGGCTCAGAAAAGAGAGAGAAGAGAGCGGTCCGGTTGATCTGAAAGGGGTCAACAGGGACAAGGAAGAAGCGGCAACTACGAGCGAATGCAAGTTTTATGAAAACGATGCCGACGCAATGCGAACGATGACATGAGATGAGATGCATGACAATAATAAAATGCAAAACAAAAGACAAAAACCCAACCACGAAGGAAATATCATATCGCATCTCCAGAAAAGGCAAGAGTTGGAGTTACAAATATGAAAAGTTGTACCCGGGGCGTTACATCCACCCCGGATCTGCACCCCATACGAGGAGTAAAAATGGCGGCGACAGAGCACAGGGTTGGTGACAACAGTTGGACGAGGTGGTCTACAGGTGAGGAACGGCCGCCAAGCATTCCTCTGGCCACCGCACTGGAGCCTCGTCAGCTAAGGCTACAATGGCACTGCCAGTCCCTCCTCTTTCTCCCTCTCCCATGCCACCGTTCCCCTCCCTCATCCATCAACACAGCCCGGTCCACCTCACTGAGAGCTCTCGGCGGTAGGGGGAATGGCAGTGACGGTGGCTACTGGATAGTAGGGACTCGCCGAGGTGGTCCATTCCAAGGAAGAGGGAGAGGATGCCGGTGACAAGGTGAGCTTCGCCTACCCCCCTTCTCTCTCCATGTCTTCTGTACAATATGTATTCTGCTTTAGTATTTAGCATATTACATAGTTTACTTTGAGGACGGATGGACTCTCTTATGTTGTTCTCGAGAGAATTTTTTTAGTCTCTCTTAGATGTACTTTGATTTGCTGTGAATCTTATGGTCACAATCAACATGTTTATTTTGGCTAAATTATGAGTTGTCCGAATCTGATGTTTTCCGCACAACTAGGAGGGGGTGGAGATGAAATGGGGCCAAATGATCCCGCCGCAACAATAGTAGATCTGAATTTGTGTTGCTAGGGCGCAGACTGACCTGACTTTGAGGAAAAACATGGAGATTCAAGTGCCATTTTCTCCTGGCAATTCCATTTTCAGCAGCTTTTAGAGATGCCTCTTCATTTGTTAGAAAAAAACATAGAGATTCAAGTGCATTTTTTCCTGCCAATTCCATTTTCAGAAACTTTCAAAGATGCATCTTCATTTGGTAGAAAATACCTTTTTGAATTATGAGCTTGGTCTTTTAACATGGCATACAAAATGTACTTTTGAATATAATATTATGTTGCTACTTGCAAAGTTTTTTGAGTGGTAAATTGTTTTTCAAATTTCCAAGGACATATTAATTTTACGTGGCTGCAGAGGAGTATATCAAGTTATCAGCAGGGTGCATCAATGGCTCGCAGCGGAGGAAGCTGCGGCGACTGCTACTACTGCAGCAAGGAGCTAGCTAGCTAGGTGTAGCCGACACAATAAGTTTCCATTTCGCTTCAGAATTCGGAGGAGGTCAACATTTGTTTTATAGTCCTAACAAGGTCACACCTTTTCCCTTTTTCTTACTTTGTCCCTCAAATTGGGGCTACTGAGTGTTCGTGATGGAAATTTACGGGTCAGTGTTTACATTGGTTTGTGGGGATTACAAGTTGATAAGGAATTCATGCTTGATGGTCTTGTATTTTGATGTCGTGATTTGTGTTGACGTTCTGCATATGTTCAGGAAAAAAGATAGTAGAACAAAGCTAGAGGATAACTATGGTGAAAATAATTATTCGTCTTGTCAATGTGAGCTTGCTTATTTCGTTCTGCTTGATATATGTTGAAAACCTTTATCCTCGTCTCCCCTGTGCACCCATCGTCTTCTAACATTCGCTTATCATCAGGTATAAGGGGAGTAACGTCCATGGTGGAGGTGCAGATCAAGGAGGTCGGCAAATGGGATGAGGTTGGGTGACGTGAGTGAGGAAAAAGGTGTAGGTCCTTAGTTTTTTGGTGATGGTAGTGGCATACTTCCTTCAGTGAAGGAAGGAATCCCGACGCTTACAATGACGTTAATGTTGCTAGCAGTAGGGGGCGGAAGCTTGGCACATGTATGTCTTAACGTCTTATTTGTTAATGTTGGGGCAATGCATGCCGAGTGGTGGTTGCGTATATGTTATTGCTACACTAGCAAATTTGTTTTAGGTAAGAGAAAATGTCTTTTTTGTTTCATACATTGTTGTTTCAGTTAGTAGTGAATATTGATGATGCTCGTGGAAACTTTCAAGACATTGCGGAACTTTATATCATCATTTAACAACTTTGATTTCTAATTAGCGCGACAATCTTCACCAATATTTATGTCAAAAAGGAAATTAGTCGGAATTGGTTTACTGTCTTGCTGAGATTAAATATCCACATTTTCCAAATCCCAAGGTGTAGAGGTTGATTCCTAGTTTTTCGTTATTTCTTTTTTTTTTCATCTAATCTTTACTGACCAATTTTTTCTATGCATGTCACTAATTATTTTTCCGCTCGTTCAATACCTGATGCATGTAGAGATTAGCTTTGACGATTCATGCATTGTAGTTTGTAGCCTGATAGCTATATAAAAAAATACATTGCTGATTCAGTTTTGGTTTTTCACTCAGACATACAGTGGTTAGGGTTCTTAATCCATACATAGTGGTATTTGTAGGTTGATGTTATCATATCTTCCATTCAATATCTTGTGCAAAGTTACATGCATATTTTTCTTTCTTTAGGCCATACACCCGTTTGATTTCTGGACCCATATTTTAATGGTTCTCTTGCAGGTGATGTGAAGGTTAGCTACTGTGATCAAGGAAATAACATGTATCTGTGTGGTTTGTTCCTGCCGTTGATCGACTATTGCTGTGTTTAAGGTATGTTGTGCCCGGTGCTACTTAATGCTATATAAAACCTATAGCTGTACATAAAACGCCTTGATATGCAAATAACCTAGTTAAAATAAATGGGTTGCGCCATCTAGCATTACATGACGACATGCCAAACACTCTGCCACCTAGGATAGTATATATTTGTATTTCATTGAGTTATCTCATATTTCTAGTAAAAAAACTCTTCGCTTTGGGGTTTTGGAATAATCTTCAGGAAGTTGGTGACGATTTAGTAGAACTTATGGAAATGTCGCTTTCATTAGACAATGACATGCCAAAGACGCCACTTCCTGATGTAGTCTTTGGACTTAAGCTATCTCATATGTCCAATAACAAGATTTGTCACTTCGGTTTTTAGAATAATCTTTGATAAGTTGGTTAAGAATTAGAGCGAAATTTACGCTCATGAGTAGTATTTGTTGTACAAACATCTAGTTAATTCTTGAGATACAATAGAGACACTATAATAGTACTACTTTAGTCAAATACATTGTCCACTGATTGTTGTAGTGAAATGTCGCTCTAGCTGTTAATTTGCAGAATCTTGCATGACAAACTATAGGCATGTGATCTCTATGGTGTTTTAGTAAATAAAGAAAACTGGAACATGTGCCTTCAAATTTTGTATTTATATACAAAAACCAAGTATTGGTACATACGAACCATATGAATAGGACTGAAGAAGATCTATTTTTCTGTCATGTTTGTGAGTTTTCTGTTATTTCCTCTCAGCGTGAGTAGGTCTGAAGAAGACGGACATAGCCCTTTAGGTAATTTCACTTTTTTTGAACCACAAACAGTAGAACAATAGTTCTATGGTATATTTTCATTAAAAAACAGTATGTTACAAAGGGAAAGGAGAAAACAGAAACAAAAGAAAAAATATCTAAGCTAATGGGGAAGAGCCCTTATCCAATTTCAGTTTTGGGCAACACGAGAATCATTTAAAAATTTATCTGACAACCTGCTTGAACAAGGTGGAATGCTTGTCTTTGATCTTGTGTTGAAGTAGTTGAAAATCCTTTTTTAATTCAAGCCTCCAATTTGAGACTGTCGGTTGGATGTTTCTGAAGACCTTGCCATTTCACTTTGTCCGAGATTAATAACAAATTACAAATTTATTTGTTTAAGTAGGACAGGTTGTTTATGAAGGTATACCATTTCTATTGACTGGATAATTTACATGTTGGCAAGGACTTATTGGTGCAGCCTGGTCCTAATTGCTTGGCCAATTTCCCAACCCAAATCCATAACCGCTTCACCTTTAGATCTTTACGTGCTTGATGAAATGCCTTAGAGACTAAGATCTGCACTTTGTTTTTCTCCGTTCTCCTGCTCACGGATTAACCGATGGATGTAATACCCAGAGAAGCCTTAGGAACTGATCTGCAGTGTCTTCCAGTGTATGCGGACACACAATTCACTTTCCTTTCCTTTTTGCCCTTTGTATAAATGATGTGGTTGAGTTACGAAGCCTCTTCAGTGTTGTCTGCAAGCCGAAGGGGAGTTTTTACTGCATTTGAGCTGCTCTATCTGATTGTTCATCTCTTGAACCCGTTTTAGCTGATATAAAAGTGTTCTCTTTTTCAGAAAGCCATAAAATGAGATTGTGCCCCTCTTTCTCCAGGTGCATGTTGCTGCCCTCCTTTCCCCTCTGATTTTACTTGCTTTACCTTGTGTGAAGTTTTATACTGTCAATATTGATGTACCTAAAAATTTTGTTTATAAAGATAAAGATGCAGTTAATTCACATCGTTATTTTGATAAGGCAATCACCAAAATAATACTGTGAGCTCACGGACATTCTTAGCAGGTGTCGTTGCTCACTACAATTATCTGATTTTTGGTTCGATTTGACTGGCAGTGACAGTGGTCAGGATGATGTAGTTGTTGAGATTGATGGTAGAGAAAGAGCTATGTAGTGTTTCAAGCTACTAATGCAGATACGATTTTGATTTTCCTGCATTTCTAGATTTTTACTCATGCATATTCCAGCTTTTTTGCTGCTCAAATTAAACACCTGACCGTGAAAGTTGTTGTGAATATTGAGGTACCCGAAAAAATGTTATAAAGATAAAGATGTAGTTAATTCACATCATTATTTTGATAAGGCAATCACCAAAATAGTACTATGAGCTCACGGTCATTATTAGAAGGTGTCGTTTCTCACAACAATATTTTTGATTTTTGGTTCGATTTGACTGGCAGTAACAGTGGTCAGGACGATGCAGTAGTTGAGATTGATGACAGAGAAAGAGCTGTGTAGCCCGATTAGGAAACTAGGAACGGTGGTTCAAAAATTAATGAGTGATGAATCATTAGTTCCGAGCAACCATCCTTGGATGTCACTATTACGACCACCTCTGCTTGTACTGACGAGAGCATCTAAGTTGCATCTAGACCACATATTCCTTTTGATAGTCCCTACTACCATTTAGGGTATTAACATATACTCCCTCCATCCCATAATGTAAGACGTTTTTTGACACTAGTGTAGTGTCAGAAAATGTCTTACATTATGGGACGGAGGGAGTATTTTGTTATCTTCTTGTTAGGCACATTTAGAGAGACTGGATGTTGAATTTGGTACTTCTGCTATGCCTGGACTACAAAAGTCAATATAGTTGATGTTCATCAGTGTTTCTAGATTGTCCACCTTTCAGTTGGGTTAAGCCTCTTATTCTATTGTCTGCAAATGAAACATACTTGATGTACCTCTGGTATGATAAAAGATATCACCCTTTCCTTTTGTAAAGTTTTCTACAGATGATGTTGTGGAGGTTGATTTAAGAATTTATGCGCTCATTAGTTCATTACTTATTTTACCACTAAATGATACTATTAGCCAATGGTGTATAAGTGTTGCACATGACTCTATTTTGCTGGAAAATATGAATGAAGTGATAGTACTTGCAAACATGGACTCCTCTTTGCTGGACGAGGACAACTAAAATACTAATCTAGCGGTAGTAATTACATGGCTGATCTCGGTTTTGTACATGTTAGGTGAGCATTATCAGTTCTACTTCCCATAAAAGTGTGTATTTTAGTGCTGCAGATTGTTTCTATTTTAGAGCAATAAGCCAAATCATGTTGTTCATTGTAAATCTTGAAAAACTCTTGTTGTTTATTGTCACTTCTATCTATGTTATAAACTTTTGTTCCTGGTGTGGTACTTGTCAATCTTGGTGTGCCCTTTCATTTCAAGTTTTCCCTTCCATTGCCGCAAAGCAATATGTCCTTGTTTCTTCAATTGATTCCTCGTTTCATGTCTGCACTCTATTACAGTAGAACAACATGTTATAAACATGGCGCTGGGCATTGTTTGTCCACTTCCCTTCAAAAGAGAAGAGATGGCTATAGAGTGGATTCATCACTAAAGAGATGACAAATGTTGTGCAAGGCATTGTTTGTTCAGCTTCTTTAAAAATGAAGGAGTTACCGTGCATCTGACCTATAAAGGGGATGTGAAGGAAAAAATGCTATGTTGTGCAAGGCATTGTTTGTTCAGCTTCTTTGAAAAATGAAGGAGTTAAAGTGCATCTGACCTATAAAGGGGCTATGAAGTGAAAAATGTTATGGATCCAGAGTGGGAGTGGAGAGTTACCAACAACGTATCAAGGACAAACCGTGACATGGATTCCTAAGTTCCAGCTTACATAGCAAAATTATATAGAGAGAATGCCCGCATTTTGAAATCTCTGTTACATAGTTTGAAGCTATGTTTCTTTCCATTTTCAATATTAAAAGGATCCTTATTATTGACAATTTGTCAAGCATTTATTGTCAAATAACTCTTTGTTTGAAATGAGACCTTGCGCCATTTGGCGCAAGGGGTAAAGTTATTATACATCTTATTATAGACAATAAGTCTCCATTCTTTTTTTATTAAGAGGGGTTAAATTTGTTACCATATGTGCTTGCTCACAACTAAACCAGACAAGCCAACTAAACCATGAATTTTCTTTTTGATATGTTTTTTCTTCAAACTCAGATATCTAATCATGATAACCATATTTTCAACTAAAACAATGCTTCCTTAGCTGGTTCGTACATGTTATAGAATTTCTTTTTCAAACTTGGATTTTGCAGCATGATAACCATATTTTCAATATAACATGGTTTAACACATGAGATTTGTACTATCAATATCGATAGGTTCTTGCAAAATGAAACTATTTTCATCGACAACATGGCTTTAGCGGGTCTCTGCGCCATTTGGCGCAATAGGTCAACTAGTGAGTTATATAAGTCCCCCACAGTAGCCCTTAGTGTTTAAATCATTGAAAAGCTCTGTTAGGCAAGAACAACAAGTAATCAAAGCAAACAGTCCCAGTATGGTTGGCTGATACAAACAAGCAATTGAACAGAGGTGTGAGAAAATCTTACATATCAAGAAAAGAAGCATAGAAGGAGGTTTAAAGACCATCACTTGGCTAACCAGATTTAAGGAGCATTTAAACATCATGTGCAACGTATGAACTAACATAAACATTGCATATTTCAGATTCTATAATGAAATGCACATGTATTAAGTTACGCCATGTATGATGATGTCTAAATGTACACTATAGCAGGCAGGAGTGATTCATCACTGCACGCACAATTGAATTGCAGGTCAAGGGCCAGTTCTATTCCGCCTTTTCAGAGCTTATTGTCAAAATAAGCAATAAAAGATGTAAAGAAGTCATTTTTGAGTTCTGGGCTTGGGCTTAACTTATTTCGCTTTGGAGGGGGGTGTTTCGGATAGAAGCTCACTAAAAATTGAAGGGAAGGGGAATAGTGGAATTACTCTGTTGTCTGCCTATATTACACTCAAAATGCCACTCCTCACGCTTGCATCACACCTGACCCTCAAGTAAAAACAAACACGCAAGCGTTCATTGCCCCGCCCACTTGCATATCCTCCCCCTTTCCCTCTACCTCGATCACCTGCCTACAACGCTAGGGTTCCTCCAGCGAGCCATCACCACTGGTCCCATCTGGCCTGGTCCTCGATGATGCTTTACTAGCTAGGCTACATGGCTGGCGGGTAGGGCTAAATATCCTCGGCTGCTCCTCCCTCTGGCGCCACCCCTCACTCTCATGGTCTCCAGCAGCTGCTCCATTGTGGTCCGTCCAACGCACTACTCCGGCGGGGGCCGCACAACTACGGTCGATGCCACACTACTGCAGAAGGCAGCTCGTTCCCCCTCCCCTCCTCCCAGACCGTGGCCTTGAGGTGCTGTTGAAGGATGAGCTCATCCAACAAGGTGAGGATCTCCTCTGATTTTTTGCCAAATTTTCATTCTGATCCGCTATACGATGAATTGCTATGAGCTGCTTCTATTGCTACTATATGATGCATTGTTATGAGCTGCTCCTGCTGCCGCTATATGATGAATTGCTATGAGTTGCTGCTGCTATATGATGAATTGCTATGAGCTATTGCTGCTGCTATATGATGAGTTGCTATAAGCTGCTACTGCTGCTATTATATGATGAATAACTATGAGCTGCTCCTGCTGCTACTATATGATGAATTGCTATGAGCTCCTCCTCATGCTGCTATATGATGAATCGCTATGAGCTGCTGCTGGTATATGATGAATTGCACGCTGCTGCTGCTATATGATGAGTTGCTATGAGCTTCTCCTGCTATATGATGCTTTCAGGTGGTGCTGCTATGTGATAATAACCAGCCACTTGGATCATCGGATTTTGATAAATAATTTTTCATTTAAATTTAGGTCATGTGCTCTTCATTTAAATAGGCAATGAGATCTCTATGGAAGACATTAACCAAAGTAGATTGTGCCAATTAGATGGTATCTTTGTATTCGCATTTTGAACAAATATTGATGGTTTGTTTTCCTATCATATTAATTACTACACTGGGTTCAATTTGTGATGTTTGCAAGTCAAATTAATTTTCATATGGGCAGAAAAATGATAAAATATAAGGCAATCTAGACTTTTCACTGATCATACCACACATAAGCTGAAAAGGCAGGCAATGAAAAGAATTGGTTGGCTTATTACCTAGAGCTTATATTCAAAGGTGCTTATTTTCTTAGGATAACTCGAAATATCTGTCCCTAAGAAACTTGGTTAATAAAACTGACATACAAATAACATGTCACGATGATTGCAATGGAGGCCCAGTTCTTTTGCCTGATTCTCCCAGAATCTGACCCCACCCAGATTCTCCCATAATCTTTGAGCCCCATTTGTTTTACAATCCTATCTAGTTAGGGTCTAATTAGGCAGGATTGTAAAACAAAAGGGGGTCAAAGATTCTAGGAGAAGCTAGAGAGGGGCAGATTCTGGGAGAATCCTGCAAAAGAAATGGGCCGGAGTGACCTACCATAGCACACTGTATAGGCTCACCACTGCCTCTCCTTTTTTGTGATGTTCCATGAAATTGCCACATACATCTTGTACTTTTTCATTGTGTAACCCTATCTGCAAGTTGACACGTCTAATTTCAGACATCTCTACATGATAATACATTGCATATCCCTTGCGCATATTTAAACCACCAATTAATGATTGTGTGCATAGCATAAACTAGCCATGACTCTGTGTACTAGGCTAGCATGTACTCCAAGAGAGCCAAATGTAGTGCACTGGAATTCCTACATGCCACCTACGATTTTGTGTAATGTACTACCTCTGTTCCTAAATATATGTCTTTGTAGAGATTCCAGTATGGACCACATACAGATGTATATATATTCATTTTCGAGTGTAGATTCACTCAATTTGCTCTGTATGTAGCCTATAGTGGAATCTCTAGAAAGACTTATATTTAGGAACAGAGGGAGTATCATGTATGACATCTACATATCTAATTTAGCAGTCAGTAGTAGAAATCATTGTTTGCACAAAGGGATTACTGGTCGAAAATCCTAGCAAAGCATGCTGGCAAGCACACAACAATACAAGAGAGAGAGATACTTACAAGATCACAGCAATGCCTCAGTCCAGGATCTTGATTGGCCAAGCTGTGAGATCCAGAAGAAACACCATCCTTGTAGTTTTTGCTAGCTTCATAACATGTAATAGCGACCTATTAGTATATTTGAAGTACATCGGGCAGGTGATGTTGGACGGGTTTAAAGGTGACAAGTACCTAGGCCGTGGCGGGTGCTTGGAATCTTGCCAGACGGTGGGAATCAGGTTAGAAATGTCAAGGGTGATGATGCTGCACTGGCTATCGGGGTCCGGTAAGGAGATCTAGAACCGTCGAGTAGGGTGTTTGTGGATCGGCTCCGGTAGGGTGGACTGCGGTGTGGGCAAAGCGGATCTGAGGCTATGGACGAGGGCGTTGGTGAATCTGCTCATATCATTGGGTTCAGGATGGTGTCTGATACGTCTCTGTCATATCTATAATTTTTGATTGTTCCATGCCAATATTCTACAACTTTCATATATACTTTTGGCAACTTTTTATACTATTTTTTGGGACTAACATATTGATCCAGTGCCCAGTGCCAGTTCCCGTCTGTTGCATGTTTTTTGTTTCGCAGAAACCCAATATCAAACGGAGTCCAAACGGGATAAAAACGGACAGAGATTTTTTTGGAATATTTATGATTTTTGGGAAGTAAAATCAACGCAAGACGGTGCCCGAGGGGGCCACAAGATAGGGGGGCACGCCCCAGGGAGGCAGGTGCGCCCTAGACTCTCCTGGGCCTCCCGTAAGGCTGTTGACGCTCTTATTTTGGCACAAGAAAGATAATTTTATGAGAAAGATCTGGGCGAAAGATTCACCCCAATCGGAGTTACGGATCTCCGGATATTTAAGAAACGGTGAAGGGGTAGAATCTGAGAACGCAGAAACAGAGAGATAGATCCAATCTCGGAGGGGATCTCGCCCCTCCCATGCCATGGGAGCCAAGGACCAGAGGGGAACCCTTCTCCCAACTAGGGAGGAGGTCAAGGAAGAAGAAGAAGAAGAAGAAGGGGGCCCCTCTCCCCCTTGCTTCCGGTGGCGTCGGAACGCCGCCGGGGGCCATCATCATCACCGCAATCTACACCAACACCTTCGCCATCTTCACCAACATCTCCATCACCTTCCCCCATCTATATTCAGCGGTCCACTCTCCCGCATCCCTCTATACCCTCTACTTGAACATGGTGCTTTATGCTTCATATTATTTTCCAATGATGTGTTGCCATCCTATGATGTCTAAGTAGATTTTCATTGTCCTATCGGTGATTGATGAATTGCTATGATTGGTTTGAGTTGCATGTTTTATTATTGGTGCTTCCCTATGGTGCCCTCCGTGTCACGCAATCATGAGGGATTCCCGCTGTAGGGTGTTGCAATGCATTCATGATTCGCTTATAGTGGGTTGCGTGAGTGACTGAAACACAAACCCGAGTAAGGGGATTGTTGCGTATGGGATAAAGGGGACTTGATACTTTAATGCTATGGTTGGGTTTTACCTTAATGAATCTTTACTATTTGCGGATGCTTGCTAGAGTTCCAATCATAGGTGCATATGATCCAAGTAGAGAAAGTATGTTAGTTTATGCCTCTCCCTCAAATAGAATTGCAATAGTGATTATCGGTCTAATAACATAGTCAATTTCTTAGGGACAATTTCACAACTCCTACCACCACTTTTCCACACTCGCTATATTTACTTTATTGCATCTATCTAAACATCCCCTAGCTTTTATTTACGTGTTCTTTATTATCTTGCAAACCTATCCTATCACACCTACAAAGTACTTCTAGTTTCATACTTGTTCTAGGTAAAGTGAACGTCAAGCGTGCGTAGAGTCGTATCAGTGGCCGATAGGACTTGAGAGAGTATTTGTTCTACCTTGAGCTCCTCATTGGGTTCGACACTCTTACTTATCGAAAGAAGCTACAACTATCCCGTATACTTGCGGGTTATCAAGACCTTTTTCTGGCGCCATTGCCGGGGAGTCATAGCGTGGGGTGAATATTCTCGTGTGTGCTTGTTTGCTTTATCACTAAGTAATTTTTATTTGCTATTCTTAGTTATTTTCTATCTTTAGTTATGGGTAGGAAACGCAAAATACCAAAAAAATTAGTTGTACCTACTGAACCAGTGGTTGAAGAAACACTCAAAATCTATCACACTCCTGAAGCTTTTTACTTGGATCATCTTTGATCCCTTTGTGCTCGTGCTGAAACCCCCACTAGTTTAGTTGAGGGCAAATCTTTAGATGAGCATGCTTGTTTTGTGCGACACCGTATATCTGAAAAAGGGAAACTATTATGGGATCAAATTCAACGTTTGCAATGCTATGCTTGGAATTTATGTGAAATATATGAGTTTACTTGTTGTTCTGAAGACCCTAAGAAACACCTACCCTATCAATGCTTGTTTAGTGATAATGGAATCGTATCTTTGTATGCTAAGGGTGTTTACAATTACTATGATGTTCAACAAATTGAAGAATTTGTTTCTTTTAAAGGTGCTTATGCGATTGCCTCTTTGATTGAAAAGTATGATGCTACTCTTTACAAATCTGAAAATTTTGCCATATTTCAATATTCTTATGATAATTATGCTTCTAATGCCTATGTTAAACCATATATCGAGGACTTCTCCGCTGTCCAAGAAGAGACTAATATTTTGCAGGAAGCTATGGAAGAAGAAATTGATGAAACAGTGAACTCATTGGATGAGAAAGATGATGAGGAGAGCGAAGAACAAAAGGAGGAAGAGCGGATTAGCTACCCGTGCCCACCTTCTAATGAGAGTAACCCTCCAACTCATACATTATTTAATTCCCCTTCGTGCTTACCGAAGGATGATTGCTATGATGATTGCTATGATCCCTTGAATTTGTTTGAAATATCCATTTTTGATGATGCTTGCTATGCTTGTGGCCAAGATGCCAATATGAATTATGCTTATGGAGATGAACTTGATATAGTTCCTTATGTTAAACATGAAATTGTTGCTATTGCACCCACACATGATAGTCCTATTATCTTTTTGAATTCTCCAAACTACACTATATCGGAGAAGTTTGTGCTTATTAAGGATTATATTGATGGGTTGCCTTTTACCATTGCACATGATGATTTTGATGAATATAATATGCATGTGCTTGCTGCTCCTACTTGCAATTATTATGAGAGGGGAACTACATCTCCACCTCTCTATGTTTCCCATACGATAAAATTGCAAGAAACTGCTTATACTATGCATTGGCCTTTACTTGGTGTGCATGAATTGTTCTTTTATGACATGCCGATGCATAGGAAGAGAGTTATACTTCGTTGTTGCTTGTTATATGTTACTTTGTGCTCACTACTAAATTACAAATCATTGTTAATTAAAATTGGCTTTGATATACCTTGGGATCCGGGTGGATTCATTACTTGAGCACTAAATGCCTAGCTTAATGGCTTTAAAGAAAGCGCTGCCAGGGAGACAACCCGGAAGTTTTAGAGAGTCATTTATTTCTGTTGAGTGCTTTTATATAGTTTAAAAACAAAATAAAAATAAAGAGGGGAACCTAAAAAACTTTTCAAAAAGGAAAGTGAAAGTGAGAAAGACAAGCATTGTTGAAGTGGGAGCTAGCCTTAAACTTTGTTCATGCTCACGGAAACTTTGTGTATCTTAATTACAGAAACTTTTCATCAAAAATAATTATCACCTTGTACAATTCCATTGTATTATAAAAATAATGTGCCAAGGTTTGCCTTTAGGATGTTTACAATGCTTGTTGGTTTGTACGGTGCTGGACAGAAACTTTGGCTGTAGTGCGCGATTTTACATTTTTAACTGGAACATCAAACGGTTCTGATTATTTTTGCACTGTATTTATATACAACTTGTTTATGTTTCCTAATTTTGGTATAATTTTGGGGTAACAGAAGTATGGTGGATGTTCAGATTGCTACAGACTGTTCTGTTTTTGACAGATTCTGTTTTTGATGCATAGTTTGCTAGTTTTGATGAATCTATCAATTTATATTAGTGGATTAAGCCATGGAAAACCTATATTACTGTAGAAACAATGCAAAAACAAAATATGAATTGGTTTGCAACAGTACTTAGAGTAGTGATTTGCTTTATTATACTAACAGATCTTACCGAGTTTTCTGTTGAAGTTTTGTGTGGATGAAGTGTCTAAACGAGGAGGTCTCGATATGAGGAAAAGGAAGGGAGGCAAGAGCTCAAGCTTGGGGATTCCCGAGGCACCCCAAGTAAATATTCAAGGAGACTCAAGCGTCTAAGCTTGGGGATGCCCCGGAAGGCATCCCCTCTTTCTTCAACAAGTATCGGTATGTTTTCGTATTCGTTTCGTTTATGCATTATGTGCAAGTCTTGGAGCGTCTTTTGCATTTAGTTTTCACTTTTCTTTTATGCACCATGCTGGTAAGAGATAGTCCTTGGTTGATGTATAGAATGCTCATTTCACTTCACTTAAATCTTTTGAGTATGGCTTTATAGAATGCTTCATGTGCTTCACTTATATCATTTGAAGTTTGGATTGCCTGTTTCTCTTATATAGACAACCGCCATTTGTAGAATGCTCTTTTGCTTCACTTATATTTGTTAGAGCGCGGGCATATCTTTTGTAGAAAGAATTAAACTCTCTTGCTTCACTTATATCTTTTTAGAGAGATGACAGGAATTGGTCAATCACATGGTTAGTCATAAAATCCTACATAAACTTGTAGATCGCTGAATATGATATGTTTGATTCCTTGCAATAGTTTTGCGATATAAAGGTGGTGATATTAGAGTCATGCTAGTGGGTGATTGTGGATTGTAGCGACACTTGTGTTGAGGTTTGCAAGTCCCGTAGCATGCACATATGGTAACCGTTGTGTGACAAATTTGAAGCATGGGGTGTTTCTTTGATTGTCTTCCTTATGAGTGGCGGTCGGGGACGAGCGATGGTCTTTTCCTACCAATCTACCCCCCTAGGGGCATGCATAGTAGTACTTTGCTTCGAGGGCTAATAAACTTTTGCAATAAGTATATGAGTTCTTTATGACTAATGTGAGTCCATGGATTATACGCACTTTTACCTTTCCATCATTGCTAGCCTCTTCGGTACCGTGCATTATCCTTTCTCACCTCGAGAGTTGGTGCAAACTTCGCCGGTGCATCCAAACCCCGTGATATGATACGCTCTATCACACATAAGCCTCTTTATATCTTCCTCAAAACAGCCACCATACCTACCTATCATGGCATTTCCATAGCCATTCCGAGATATATTGCCATGCAACTTCCATCATCATCATATACATGACTTGAGCATTCATTGTCATATTGCTTTGCATGATCATAAGATAGCTATCATGATGTTTTCATGGCTTGTCCATTTTTTGATGTCGTTGCTACGCTAGATCATTGCACATCCCGGTACACTGCCAGAGGCATTCATATAGAGTAATATCTTTGTTCCAGTATCGAGTTGTAATATCGAGTTGTAAGTAAATAAAAGTGTGATGATCATCATTATAGAACATTGCCCCATAAAAAAAAGAAAAAAAAGGAAAGGCCAAAGAAGCCTAAATAAAAAAAGGGGGTCAAAGAAGCCCACCGAAAAAAAGAAAAAGAAAAAAAAGAAAAAAAAGAAAAGGGGCAATGTTACTATCCTTTTTCCACACTTGTGCTTCAAAGTAGCACCATGTTCTTCATATAGATTATCTCCTATGTTGTCACTTTCATATACTAGTGGGAATTTTCATTATAGAACTTGGCTTGTATATTCTAACGATGGGCTTCCTCAAATGCCCTAGGTCTTCATGAGCAAGAAAGTTGGATACACACCCACTTAATTTCTTTTGTTGAGCTTTCATACACTTATAGCTCTTAGTGCATCCGTTGCATGGCAATCCCTACTCCTCGCATTGACATCAATTGATGGGCATCTCCATAGCCCGTTGATTAGCCGCGTCGATGTGAGACTTTCTCCTTTTTTGCCTTCTCCACATAACCTCCATCATTATATTCTATTCCACCTATAGTGCTATATCCATGGCTTGCACTCATGTATTGCATGAGGGTTGAAAAAGCTGAAGCATGTTAAAAAGTATGAACCAATTGCTCGGCTTGTCATCAGGGTTGTGCATGATGGGGGCATTTTGTGTGACAAAATGAAGCATGGCCAAACTGTATGATTTTGTAGGGATAATGTAACACCCACGATGCGGCTATATCTCCCACGTGTCGAAGCACGACTTAGAGGCATAACCGCATTGTGGTTTTGTCGCAAGAAGGGTCATCTTCACACAATCCCATGTAATGAACAAGAATGGGATAAAGAGTTGGCTTACAATCGCCACTTCACACAATGAACATATAATTCATACATCATTCAGAGTACACACATAGTCCGACTACGGACGAAGCCAAAAGAAAAGAAGATAACCCAACTGCTAAATCCCCGATCGTCCCAACTGGGCTCCACTACTGATCAACAAGAAACAAAACATAGCAACAACTAAGATCTTCATTGAGCTCCCATCTGAGCTCGGTTGCATCACCTGCACTGGTATCATCGGCACCTGCAACTGTTGTGATAGTATCTGGTGAGTCACGAGGACTCAGCAATCTCAAAACCCGCGAGATCAAGACTATTTAAGCTTATGGGTAGGAAATGGTAAAGTGGTGAGGTTGCAGCAGCGACTAAGCATATATGGTGGCTGACATACGCAAATAAGAGCGAGAAGAGAGCAAACGGAACGGTCGTGAAGCTAGCAATGATCAAGAAGTGATCCTGAACTCCTACTTACGTCAAACATAACCCAAAAACCATGTTCACTTCCCGGACTCCGCCGAGAAGAGACCATCACGGCTACACACGCGGTTGATGTGTTTTAAAGAGGTCAAGTGTCAAGTTCTCTACAACCGGACATTAACAAATTCCCATCTGCCTATAACCGCAGGCGCGGCTTTCGAAAGATTATACCCTGCAGGGGTGTCCCAACTTAGCCCATGATAAGCTCTCGCGATCAACGAAGGATATACCTTCTCCCAGGAAGACCCGATCAGACTCGGAATCCCGGTTTACAAGACATTTCGACAATGGTAAAACAAGACCCGCAAAGCCTCCCGCTGTGCAGACAAATCCCGATAGGAGCTGCACATATCTCGTTCTCAGGGCACATCGGATTGTCCAAACTTCCGGTAGGCCAGCCTAGAGTTGCCCCTGGTGGCCACCGGTGGTTGACAGGTTGGACCAACACTCACGACGAGCACTGGCCCGGGGGGGGGGGGTAAAATAAAGATGACCCTTGAGTCTGCAGAACCCAAGGGAAAAAGGCTTAGGTGGCAAATGTTAAAACCAAGGTTGGGCCTTGCTGGAGGAGTTTTATTCAAAGCGAACTGTCAAGGGGGTCAAATAAATCACCCAACTGCGTAAGGAACGCAAAATCCTGGAACATAACACCGGTATGACGGAAACTAGGGCGGCAAGAGTGGAACAAAACACCAGGCATAAGGCCGAGTCTTCCACCCTTTACCAAGTATATAGATGCATTAATTAAATAAGAGATATTGTGATATCCCAACATAATCCTGTCCATCATGAAGCAATCTTCAACTTCACCTGCAACTAACAGCGCTATAAGAGGGGCTGAGCAAAGCGGTATCATAGCCAAGCAATGGTTTGCTAGGAAGGGTGAAAAGGTTAGAGGCTGACATGGCAATATGGGAGGCATGGTAAACAAGTGATAGGTAGCGCAGCATAGCGATAGAACAAAGCAACTAGCAAGCAAAGATAGAAGTGATATCAAGGGTAATAGTCATCTTGCCTGAGATCCCGCAAGGAAGAAGAATGAGTCCATGAAGAAGACAAACGGACGTAGTCGAACGAATCCTCACAACTCCGGAACGAAACCAAAGCTAACGAGAGAAGCAAACCGGAAAGAAGCAAACAACATGGTAAACACACAAGCATAAACATGGCATGATGCACAATCAAGTATGATGCATGTCCGGTTTAATGACAGGCATGGCATGGCTAAGTGCAACAAACAATACTACAAATTAAGTGGAGCTCAATATGCAACGAGTTTAACGAAACACCACATTCAAAATTTAGTTCTCTCTCGTTTAGGCTAGCCAACAATATTAAATGTTGTCAAACATGGCAAGAGGTGAAACATAATTGAACTAACTATTTAGGCAAGTTTGAATGAGGCCGGAACAACAAACAACAATTCCGGAAATCCCCATATGTCATTTAGTAGTTTAAAGCAAACACAATTTTAAGCATTTAAATGTTGTTATCATGATGTGGATGACATATACAAGTTTATGCAATTTTTATGAAAATGTTGACCTGAGCATGTTATGAAGCATTTGGTCACCATGGCGGAACGAAAAGGGTGCCACGGCGGCGAAACAAAAATGGTGCCACGGCAACATATCCGAAAATGATGCCACGGCAACATATCGGTTCCGGTAGCTCACGGAGATACCGGTGCAAAAGGAGGCGTGCAGATGTGCGCAACATGCTAGAGATGGTGGGGTGCTCCCGACTACCGGGTTCCCACGGGATGGCGGCATGGCAAACGAGGAACGTGCAAAGACCTCTCTCGGACACGGTGCAAACACGAGCATCTCATACAACACACATTCATACACGGGCGGTCGTCTCATCGTTATACCTTTGGAGCATGCGTTTTCGGAGCGGAACGAGTTCGATGCGGTCTAGATGGAAGTAGACGTTCTCGCGATGTAGTGGAAGTAGTTGTACACGTTCGTTTTCGGAGAGGAACTTGACGAATCCAACATCTTCAGGGCGATGGTAGTGGTACACGTTATGTTGTGGAACTTCACGGTTCATTGAGTAGTCATACACGGGTCCTTGCCGAAGATGGTCGCACACGCACGTAGAGGTACTTGGCGAACTCCACATCGGATGTAGTCGAACAGATTTGAAGATGAACTTGGTGACAATCCCGAAGATGGCCTTGGCGTTCCTGGTTCGGTGGTTGTGGAGTCGGGGTCAAGGACCTTCTGGAGGAGCAGCGTTGCCGCCTGGCGCATGGTAGCATGCAGATGGGGCGGTTGTGGTAGAAGATGCAGAGGCACGCGAGCGATGACGATGCTGAGCAGGAACTTGGGCGAACTGCCTTGGCCGAAACAGAAGGTGGAGGTCGGCTTGTAGCAGAGGGACGGAAGGAGCGGAGGAACGCCGTGGTCAGGCGAGCGGCGGGGCACAACAGCGATGCGGCAAGGAGCTCCAGCTCCTGACTATGACGGGCAGAGGAGCTCTAGCAGGGACCGAGGCGCGCCAGGGGAGGACCCTGGCGAGGCACAGCCAGATCCGGCGGCGGCGGCGGCTCCGGTGGCTGGCTGGTGGCGTGGAGGCGACGAGGAGGAGGCCGCAGGTGAGGGAGGAGGCGGTGGAGGCCGGCTCCGAGGCGGACGGGCGCGGGTCAACGGGACGTAGAGGAGGCGGCTCTGGTCGGTGGGTCGAGGGACTTGGCCGGCGGCAGGGCTCGTAGAAGATCGGGCGCGGGGATGGAACTCCAGCGGCGTTGGCTGTGAGCGTGTGTGTGTGTGGCGGCGGAGTAGGAGGACGAGCAAGCGAGGGGATGGAGATGGGAATCGGGCAGGGGAGAGGGGATCGATCGGCTAGGGTTAGGAAGGGTTTTAGGTGGGCTGGCTGGGCCAGCTTGGCTGCTGGGCTTCTTCTCTCCCTCTACTCTTTTATTTTCCAAAATAGAAAATACCAAAGAGGAAAAGAAGAGGAAAGGAAGTGTTTGGGATAGCATTTACGCATGGGATAATTTTCCCGGACTCGCAAAAATGCACTTGTTCCAAGAAAAATGGTGTGGGCAAGATTGCAAGAATTAAATTCAAAGTCATTTGAATTTAATTCAAATGGTTTGAACAAGAAGTGAAGGGGAGCTTTGGCGCAGTGGTAAAGCTGCTGCCTTGTGACCATGAGGTCATGGGTTCAAGTCCTGGAAACAGCCTCTTACAGAAATGTAGGGAAAGGCTGCGTACTATAGACCCAAAGTGGTCGGACCCTTCCCTGGACCCTGCGCAAGCGGGAGCTACATGCACCAGGTTGCCCTTTTTTTTGGTTTGAACAAGAAGTAGGATTTAGAAGTGTCCAAAAATGTTGAGATTTTTGGTGGAGCTCCGTAAAAGATGAAAGAAATTATGAGTAAAGTTGGAGACCAAGAATTAAGATAACAAAGGCACTGGGGATTTATTTGCAAGTGGGTTATGGTTAATTCCAAATCAATGGAACATTTAAATATAACTCCCTAATATTGGAAGATATGTTATAAAGAGAAGTCACCCTTCCTTCGATTTAAATGGATCGAAGATCCATCCAATTTATTTAGTTGAGTTTTAAAAAATTAAATGACATGATAGCATGATGACATGATGCAATGCAAAAATAAAAGAGCAAGCACAAAAGAAACACACGACGAAACTCGGAATAGCTGGAAGTCTTCTAGAGCGTCGGTCTCGGGGCGTTACAACACTCCACCACTACAAGAGGATCTCGTCCCGAGATCTAGGATGGCACCGGAGAGAAAATGGAAGAGGAAGAGAAGAGGTAAAACTAAGTTGCTTCTTTGACGAACGAGTGAAACCACGAACCTTGAGAGGTTGAAAAGTTGAAAGAAAGAACACAACAGAGTTGAACACAATTGAGAGCAGTGTTGTAGAAAATAGAAACAAGGAACACCATGTGAACCTTGGAGGTTGCAAAGCTATGAATGACGAGTACAATGTACAAGAAGGAATTGGAACCACTCTGGTTGAAACGAGATAAACAAGGAACAAGGAAGAACAAACTCGGACAACACTCCGGTTGAAAAGAGATGCAAGACGTGATAAGATGAAAAGAACTTGAAGAGGTGACACAACACTTCGGTTAAATGGATATGCACGAAAAGAACATGATCCTCAATACGAGAAGAGGAGTGAAGAGAGCAACATCACAATGGTCCCGGAAGAAAGAATAGAAGATAGATCATTGGAATAACAGAATGGTGAAGAAAATGATAACTTGTGCACAAATGAGCTTGGAAAATATCCTTGCAAAGAAGAATTGAACGGAGTTGTTGGAAAATCAACAACGAAAAACACAAGCTTGTTGTGGGCTTATGGCAAACATCTCAAAATGATGAGGTGACAACCGGCCACTAACGGAAACAATTGCTTTCTTGAGATCAACGAAGAGATGAAAACTGCTTTCGCCGAGAGGATAGGAGAAAACTCGGATCATTGATAAGCACCATAATAGCAACATTCCTTAGGGAAGGCTTTAGGTGAAATCTATACCAAGATAACTCCAACGAAGAGATTGATGGATTTAAAATACCTCATTCTTAACAACATGTGAATCACGAAGCATGAATGGAAATTGTCAAGAATGATATAGCACCATCTCAAAAGACAAGGTAGAAAGAATAGCACTTGAAATGCAAGAATAAGAATACTTGAACTCCCCAAAACAAAACATGTGTTGAGCACCATGTTTAATTTTGAGTATAGCTTGGCGGATCATAACTTCGAGAGAAATCTTTAAGAACAATTGAAGAATGAAAAGAATCCTTGCTGAACCACCATGTAGAGCCTCCATGAAGAACTCCGGTAATAAAAGGATGATAGAACGAAAGGGAAGTTGAAAACACAAGGTGAAGCCTTGCGATGATTTAGAAGGAGCTTCACGATGATATAATCGAGAGAACTTGGAACTCCAGAAAGAAAAGATGAACAACAAGAAGCCAAGAATTTATTTCTCCTGAACAAACTCCGAAGGAAAGGATTAATCACTTGGATGAAACAAGAATAAGAATTATGTCATGCCTATCCTTCACCGATTTAAATTGATGACAAGCAATGGATTTGGCATACTACTTATTCTCGTAGAAAGGATTAAGAGAGATATAGCGCAAAACTTGAGAAGGTCTTCAACAACCACCGGTAGGATTCGGAAAGAACGAATGAATTGATATGATAACGAAGGAAGTGAAATCTTGAACGAACCACCGAAAGAATTGAAAATGAAAGTAGCAAAGGCACAATTCACCGGGAAGAATTGGAGAATGAATGAAGATACTTGACATAATTTAGATACAAGAGAACAAAGAGATCATGAGCTGACTAGAGTAAACTTGAACGATCCACCTGTAAGATTTGGAGAACGATAGCTACATGCTGAGAATGAAGAATTATGACATGATGGCCTTCGGAGGAAAGAAATGGAAACAACTCATGAAATGCTCCGGATGGTAAGAAAACAATTCTCACAATCGAGAACAATTATGAGGATGGCGGCAAGCTTGAACTACGCATCTTTGGAAGAAAGGGTAATGATTTAAGAGGAACTCTTCTTCGGTCTTCAAAATCCGAGAATGACGACGAGAAACAACACCATGAATTGTGAGATACTCCGGGATGAAAGAAAGGTTGAACCAACGATGAAAAAAATATGAAACCGAACTTGGAGGATACATTTGACTGTTGAGAAGTCATTCTTATGTCAAACTTGGAAATGAATTTGAGAATAGCTCCTGATAATTAGAAGAGTCAGGTAAGATCCTGGGAAAAGACATGTGGGTTAGGGCCCACTCGAAAGAAACATCGTTGAAGGGTTGCTTGAAATAGAGATTGCACCAGTAGGATTAAATAGGTTGAATAAGAGAAAAGCCTTGAAGTAACTCGAACGGATCTTGAATGAAAAGACAAGCCTTGTGAGATATGTTCCAACACTCCGGATATGAACTGTGAGAGGTGAATAAATAAGATAGCCTTGGATAAGAAATTCACATGGGAAGATATGTGAAACAAAAGGAAGAGATATGATCAACACCAAAGCTTGAAATTAATCCACCGAAGAAGAAAAAAGACGAAGAATGATAAACTTGTAGCTCCGTTAGTATCTTCTTGAGAATCACCGGATAAGAACATTGAAAGAAACGAATGAAGAGACTGGATACTTGATCAAAATATATGAGTCCTTGAAGAAAAGGGTGGGAGGGTGGGGAAAACAAAGACAACTTGGGATGAACGAAACAAACACCGTTGAGAAAACTTAGAACTGATCTTGCGGATGGGGAGAATGATGGGATCATCTCGAAGAGAAGTGCACCGGTAGGAAAAGAATTAACATGACAACCTCAATGATCAAGAAGGATTAAGTATTCACATAGCAATATGAGAACACCGTTTATGAAAGGTATGGATTCAACATTTGACTTCGAAGCAACTCGAATACCACAAATAAAACAAAACAAAGGATTTGGCTTGCATAATAAGCCGGAAACAAACATATGATAGAGATTCCGTCCAAAGTTTTCGTGGTGGGGCCCACACGGGCTCGAACGTATAGCACCATCATGTACAAGGCAGTGCACATGACATACGAAGTGTCCCCGAACCAGCATAGCCAAGGGTTCTTTAAGACACAACGAGACCACTATAAAAACGACCGTGGAAAGGCGGACCACTAGACGTCGAACCCCAATCTCATATCATGCATCTGTCGGAAAGAAAAACAAAAGGCTAGAGCTACTTGAATTCCCACCTATAAAACTCCCGAAACTTTCTGGTTATGCAATCTGGTGTTGGGGATACAGGGGAAGCAATATATATCTCACCCAAAACTAACAATCCCTACATCCAAGTTGTATCCATCCGTCAACACATAACCAAGAAACCTCCGGAAATCGTGTACCTCAACCTTCGAAAAGCATCCGTTATACGAGTTATGGCAATACTCCCAAACTCCCGGCCCAGTACTGGGTGGCATCGAGGTTATCTCACCAACAACTACATAAAAGAGATTTTCGATGTCGGCAAAACTCAGGTATTCCAGAACTGCAACGATAAAATTATGACGACAACACCTCGGAGCTCAACTCCCCAGTCAATGCCACATAATAGAAAGGAGGCACCAAGAACAATGTTCTCATCACAAACCATCGAAACGATTCCAAGATACCCGCGTGATCCTAAATTTTTTTAGTGAAATTTGAGGAGAGGAAAGTCAAAACATCTACGTCAGGAGACCTCACCAGAGTGACGAAGGGACTGAGGAGTAAAAAGAATCCTACTCTCTGATATATATAATCCTAAGACTCAAAACATTTTTTGTTCTAGACTCAACAACGCCAGCAAACAATCAAGCAGGGGGCTCCTAAGTCGGGGATGGCTCTGATTACCAACTTGTAACACCCACGACGCGGCTATATCTCCCACGTGTCGAAGCACAACTTAGAGGCATAACCGCATTGTGGTTTTGTCGCAAGAAGGGTCATCTTCACACAATCCCATGTAATGAACAAGAATGGGATAAATAGTTGGCTTACAATCGCCACTTCACACAATGAACATATAATTCATACATCATTCAGAGTACACACATAGTCCGACTACGGACGAAGCCAAAAGAAAAGAAGATAACCCAACTGCTAGATCCCCGATCGTCCCAACTGGGCTCCACTACTGATCAACAAGAAACAAAACATAGCAACAACTAAGATCTTCGTTGAGCTCCCATCTGAGCTCGGTTGCATCACCTGCACTGGTATCATCGGCACCTGCAACTATTGTGATAGTATCTGGTGAGTCACGAGGACTCAGCAATCTCAAAACCCGCGAGATCAAGACTATTTAAGCTTATGGGTAGGAAATGGTAAAGTGGTGAGGTTGCAGCAGCGACTAAGCATATATGGTGGCTGACATACGCAAATAAGAGCGAGAAGAGAGCAAACGGAATGGTCGTGAAGCTAGCAATGATCAAGAAGTGATCCTGAACTCCTACTTACGTCAAACATAACCCAAAAACCGTGTTCACTTCCCGGACTCCGTCGAGAAGAGGCCATCATGGCTACACACGCGGTTGATGCGTTTTAAAGAGGTCAAGTGTCAAGTTCTCTACAACCGGACATTAACAAATTCCCATCTGCCTATAACCGCAGGCACGGCTTTCGAAAGATTATACCCTGCAGGGGTGTCCCAACTTAGCCCATGATAAGCTCTCGCGATCAATGAAGGATATACCTTCTCCCAGGAAGACCCGATCAGACTCGGAATCCCGGTTTACAAGACATTTCGACAATGGTAAAACAAGACCAGCAAAGCCTCCCGCTGTGCCGACAAATCCCGATAGGAGCTGCACATATCTCGTTCTCAGGGCACACCGGATTGTCCAAACTTCCGGTAGGCCAGCCCAGAGTTGCCCCTGGTGGCCACCGG